>NW_024060497.1:0-34826 GCF_016432855.1 Salvelinus namaycush | reverse complement strand
ACGACCAGCAAGTGGAATAATGAAACGAGAAGAACGAGAGCAGAGAATACACCCAAACGAACGGATGAAGAATGGACATCTGGGGAAAGCACGCCCCCACCGAAGATACACAAGAGAACCCTGTCGCAGACCAGAAAGACCAAGGCCAAGGCTAACCAATAGGCGAAAGATCGACATGATAAGACCCCTCCTTCACCTTCATTAGCAACTACCTATTATGCTTGCTAGCACCCACTCGGGAAGGCTGTTGATACCTAGCACTACCTATTATACTTGCTAGCACCATGAGAGGCTGTTGATACTAGCCTAGATATCCTATCTATACTTGCGAGCACCACATCGGAGGCAGTTGATACTAGCACACTCCTATTATGCTTGCTAGCACCACGCGCGTGAGCACGAGGGCTGTTGAGATCTAGCCTACCATCACTTTTATGCTTGCTAGCACCACTACGTCGGAGGCTGTTGATACCTAGCACTACTACTTATCTATGCTTGCTAGCCATCGGGAGGCTGTTGATACCTAGCAACACCTATTATGCTGCTAGCCCACTCGGGAGGCTGTTGATACCTAGCACTACCCATTATGCATGCTAGTCAGCCACGTCGGGAGGCTGTTGATATACCTAGCTACCTATTATTTGCTAAGCCACACGGGAGGCTGTTGATACACATAGCACTAATAAAATTTACTCTAGCACTTACCATATGCTTGCTAGCGCCACTCGGGAGGCGTTTGATAACTAGCACAACCTATTATGCTTGCCTGCGCACCACTCGGGAGGCTGTTGATAACCTAGCATCTACCTATCCTAAGTTTATACTGTGCTAGCACCACAATGAGAGGCGTGTTATACTAGCACTAATATTATGCTTGCTAGACCACTTGGGAGGCTGTTGATACCGTAGCCCTAGCTCTATATGCTTGCTAGCACACTCGGAGGCTGTTGAGTACTAGCACTAGACACTCATATTCCTAGCATACTGTATGCTCTGCAACACCACTCTGAGGCTGTTGATACCTAGCACTACCTAATATGTATGACTTGCTAGCACCACTGGGAGGCTGTTGATACCTAGCACTAGCATTATGCTTGCTGCACCCACTTAGCTGTTGACTACCCTAGCATAGCTAAACCCTAGCTGTTGACCCAAAATAGACCCCATTTAGCAGCACAGCCACTGCGGAGGTGTGATACATGACTAATTTGCCTAGAGCACAACTCGGCTGCAGGCTGTTGTACCATAGCACTACCTGATACTAATTGCCTGAGACACCACAACGAGAGGCTGTTGATACCTAGCACTACCTCATATACTTGCGAGCACACTCGGGAGGCAGTTGATACCTAGCACTACTATTATGCTTGAAGCACCACATCGCGAGGGCTGTTGATACCTAGCACTACCTATTACTTTGCTAACACCACATGAGAGGGCGTTGATACCTAGCAACTACCTATTATGCTTGCTAGCACACACGAGAGGCTGTTGATACCTAGCACTACCTATTATGCTTGCTAGCACCGACTGGGAGGCTGTTGATACCTAGCACTACCTACTATAACTGCTAGCACACACGAGAGGCTGTTGATGAACTAGCACTACCTATTATGCTGCTAGCACCACTCGGGAGGCTGTTGATACCTAGCCACTACCTATTATGCTTGCTAGCACACACGAGAGGCTGTTGATACCTAGCACTCCTACTATGCTGCTAGCACCACATCTGGAGGCTGTGTGACTAGCTACTTAGCACTTCCTTAGCTACTATGCTGTGCCACTCGGGAGGCTGTTGATACCTAGCAATACCTATATACACTTGCTAGCACCAACGAGAGGCTGTTGATACCTAGCACTACCTATTATACTTGCGAGCACCACTCCGGGAGGCAGTTGATACCTAGCACTACCTATTATCTTGCTAGCAACATCGGGAGGCGTTGATATCAGCACTACCTTGATGCTTGCTAGCACCACTCGGGGAGCTGGTTGTACCTAGCACTACCTTTTATGCTTGCTAGCGCAACTCGGGAGGCGTTGATACCTAGCACTAACCTATTATGCTTGCTAGCACCACTCGGGAGGCTGTTGATACCTAGCACTCCTATTATGCTTGCTAGCACCACTCGGGAGGCTGTGAACCTAGCAATACCTATTATGCTTGCTAGCGCACACTCGGGAGGCTGTTGATACCTAGACACTATTATACTTGTATGCACTACCTATTATGCTTGCTAGCGCCACTCGGGAGCTGTTGATAACTAGCACTACCTATATGCTTGCTTGCACCACTGGGAAGGGCTGTTGTAAACTAGCACTACCTATTATACTTGCTAGCACCACATGAGAGGCTGTTCATACCTAGCACTACCTATTATACTTGCTAGCACAACTCGGAAGGCTGTTGATACCTAGGACTACCTATTATACTTGCTAGCACCACTCGGGAGGCTGTTGATACCTAGCACTACCTATTATGCTTGCTAGCACCACACGAGAGGATGTTGATACCTAGCACTCCCTACTATGCTTGCTAGCACCACTCGGGAGGCTGTTGATACCTAGCACTCCCTACTATGCTTGCTAGTACCACTCGGGAGGCTGTTGACACCTAGCACTACCTATTATACTTGCTAGCACTACCTATTATGCTTGCTAGCACCACTCGGGAGGCTGTTGATACCTAGCACTACCTATTATACTTGCTAGCACCACATGAGAGGCTGTTCATACCTAGCACTACCTATTATACTTGCGAGCACCATTCGGGAGGCTGTTGATACCTAGCACTAAATATTATGCTTTCTAGCACCACACAAGAGGCTGTTGATACCTAGCACTACCTATTATGCTTGCTAGCACCACACGAGAGGATGTTGATACCTAGCACTCCCTACTATGCTTGCTAGCACCACTCGGGAGGCTGTTGATACCGAGCACTCCCTATTATACTTGCTAGCACCACACGAGAGGCTGTTGATACCTAGCACTACCTATTATACTTGTGAGCACCACTTGGGAGGCTGTTGATACCTAGCACTACCTATTAAACTTGCTAGCACTACCTTTTATGCTTGCTAGCACCACTCGGTTGGCTGTTGATTTCTAGCACTACCTATTATGTTTGATAGCACCAATCGGGAGGCTGTTGATATCTATCACTAGCTATTATGCTTGCTAGCGCCACTCGGGAGGCTGTTGATACCTAGCACTCCCTACTATGCTTGCTAGCACCACTCTGGAGGCTGTTGATACCTAGCACTACCGATTACACTTCCTAGCACTACCTATTATGCTTGCTAGCACCACTCGGGAGGCTGTTGATACCTAGCACTACCTATTATACTTGCTAGCACCAGACGAGAGGCTGTTGATACCTAGCACTACCTATTATACTTGCGAGCACCACTCGGGAGGCAGTTGATACCTAGCACCACCTATTATGCTTGCTAGCACCACTCGGGAGGCTGTTGATATCTAGCACTACCTTTTATGCTTGCTAGCACCACTCGGGAGGCTGTTGATACCTAGCACTACCTTTTATGCTTGCTAGCGCCACTCGGGAGGCTGTTGATACCTAGCACTACCTATTATGCTTGCTAGCACCACTCGGGAGGCTGTTGATACCTAGCACTACCTATTATGCTTGCTAGCACCACTCGGGAGGCTGTTGATACCTAGCAATACCTATTATGCTTGCTAGCGCCACTCGGGAGGCTGTTGATACCTAGCACTACCTATTATACTTGCTAGCACTACCTATTATGCTTGCTAGCGCCACTCGGGAGGCTGTTGATAACTAGCACTACCTATTATGCTTGCTTGCACCACTCGGGAGGCTGTTGATACCTAGCACTACCTATTATACTTGCTAGCACCACATGAGAGGCTGTTCATACCTAGCACTACCTATTATACTTGCTAGCACAACTCGGAAGGCTGTTGATACCTAGGACTACCTATTATACTTGCTAGCACCACTCGGGAGGCTGTTGATACCTAGCACTACCTATTATGCTTGCTAGCACCACACGAGAGGATGTTGATACCTAGCACTCCCTACTATGCTTGCTAGCACCACTCGGGAGGCTGTTGATACCTAGCACTCCCTACTATGCTTGCTAGTACCACTCGGGAGGCTGTTGACACCTAGCACTACCTATTATACTTGCTAGCACTACCTATTATGCTTGCTAGCACCACTCGGGAGGCTGTTGATACCTAGCACTACCTATTATACTTGCTAGCACCACATGAGAGGCTGTTCATACCTAGCACTACCTATTATACTTGCGAGCACCATTCGGGAGGCTGTTGATACCTAGCACTAAATATTATGCTTTCTAGCACCACACAAGAGGCTGTTGATACCTAGCACTACCTATTATGCTTGCTAGCACCACACGAGAGGATGTTGATACCTAGCACTCCCTACTATGCTTGCTAGCACCACTCGGGAGGCTGTTGATACCGAGCACTCCCTATTATACTTGCTAGCACCACACGAGAGGCTGTTGATACCTAGCACTACCTATTATACTTGTGAGCACCACTTGGGAGGCTGTTGATACCTAGCACTACCTATTAAACTTGCTAGCACTACCTTTTATGCTTGCTAGCACCACTCGGTTGGCTGTTGATTTCTAGCACTACCTTTTATGTTTGCTAGCACCAATCGGGAGGCTGTTGATATCTATCACTACCTATTATGCTTGCTAGCGCCACTCGGGAGGCTGTTGATACCTAGCCCTAGCTATTATGCTTGCTAGCACCACTCGGGAGGCTGTTGATACATAGCACTACCTATTATACTTACTAGCACTTCCTATTATGCTTGCTAGCACCACTCGGGAGGCTGTTGATACCTAGCACTACCTATTATACTTGCTAGCACCACATGAGAGGCTGTTGATACCTAGCACTACCTATTATACTTGCGAGCACCACTCGGGAGGCTGTTGATACCTAGCACTACCTATTATACTTGCTAGCACTACCTATTATGCTTGCTAACACCACTCAGGAGGCTGTTGATACCTAGCACTACCTATTATACTTGCTAGCACCACTCGGAAGGCTGTTGATACCTAGCACTACATATTATACTTGCTAGCACTACCTATTATGCTTACTAGCACCACTCGGGTGGCTGTTGATACCTAGCATTACCTATTATACTTGCTAGCACCACTGGAGAGGCTGTTGATACCTAGCACTACCTATTATGCTTGCTAGCGCCACTCGGGAGGCTGTTGATACCTAGCACTACCTATTATGCTTGCTAGCGCCACTCGGGAGGCTGTTGATACCTAGCATTACCTATTATGCTTGCTAGCACTACCTATTATGCTTGCTAACACCATTTGGGAGGCTGTTGCTACCTAGCACTACCTATTATACTTGCTAGCACTACCTATTATGCTTGCTAGCGCCACTCGGGAGGCTGTTGATACCTAGCACTACCTATTATGCTTGCTAGCACCACGCGAGAGGCTGTTGATACCTAGCACTACCTATTATACTTGCTAGCACTACCTATTATGCTTGCTAACACCATTTGGGAGGCTGTTGCTACCTAGCACTACCTATTATACTTGCTAGCACTACCTATTATAATGGCTAGCACCACACGAGAGGCTGTTGATACCTAGCACTACCTATTATACTTGCGAGCACCACTCGGGAGGCTGTTGATACCTAGCACTACCTATTATGCTTGGAAGCACCACTCGTGAGGCTGTTGATACCTAGCACTAAATATTATGCTTTCTAGCACCACACAAGAGGCTGTTGATACCTAGCACTACCTATTATGCTTGCTAGCACCACTCGGGAGGCTGTTGATACCTAGGACTACCTATTATACTTGCTAGCACCACTCGGGAGGCTGTTGATACCTAGCACTACCTATTATGCTTGCTAGCACCACACGAGAGGATGTTGACACCTAGCACTCCCTACTATGCTTGTAGCACCACTCGGGAGGCTGTTGATACCTAGCACTCCCTACTATGCTTGCTAGCACCACCCGGGAGGCTGTTGATACCGAGCACTCCCTATTATACTTCCTTGCACCACTCGGGAGGCTGTTGATACCTAGCACTACCTATTATACTTGCTAGCACTACCTATTATGCTTGCTAGCACCACTCGGGAGGCTGTTGATACCTAGCACTACCTATTATACTTGCTAGCACCACATGAGAGGCTGTTCATACCTAGCACTACCTATTATACTTGCGAGCACCATTCGGGAGGCTGTTGATACCTAGGACTACCTATTATACTTGCTAGCACCACTCGGGAGGCTGTTGATACCTAGCACTACCTATTATGCTTGCTAGCACCACACGAGAGGATGTTGATACCTAGCACTCCCTACTATGCTTGCTAGCACCACTCGGGAGGCTGTTGATACCTAGCACTCCCTACTATGCTTGCTAGCACCACTCGGGAGGCTGTTGATACCGAGCACTCCCTATTATACTTGCTAGCGCCACACGAGAGGCTGTTGATACCTAGCACTACCTATTAAACTTGCTAGCACTACCTTTTATGTTTGCTAGCACCAATCGGGAGGCTGTTGATATCTATCACTACCTATTATGCTTGCTAGCGCCACTCGGGAGGCTGTTGATACCTAGCCCTAGCTATTATGCTTGCTAGCACCACTCGGGAGGCTGTTGATACATAGCACTACCTATTATACTTACTAGCACTTCCTATTATGCTTGCTAGCACCACTCGGGAGGCTGTTGATACCTAGCACTACCTATTATGCTTGCTAGCACCACTCGGGAGGCTGTTGATACCTAGCACTACCTATTATACTTGCTAGCACTACCTATTATGCTTGCTAACACCACTCGGGAGGCTGTTGATACCTAGCACTACCTATTATACTTGCTAGCACCACTCGGAAGGCTGTTGATACCTAGCACTACATATTATACTTACTAGCACCACTCGGGTGGCTGTTGATACCTAGCACTACCTATTATACTTGCTAGCACCACTCGGAAGGCTGTTGATACCTAGCACTACTTATTATGCTTGCTAGCACCACTCGGGAGGCTGTTGATACCTAGCACTACCTATTATGCTTGCTAACACCACTCGGGAAGCTGTTGATACCTAGCACTACCTATTATGCTTACTAGCACCACTCGGGTGGCTGTTGATACCTAGCACTACCTATTATACTTGCTAGCACCACTGGAGAGGCTGTTGATACCTAGCACTACCTATTATGCTTGCTAGCGCCACTCGGGAGGCTGTTGATACCTAGCACTACCTATCATGCTTGCTAGCGCCACGCGAGAGGCTGTTGATACCTAGCACTACCTATTATACTTGCTAGCACTACCTATTATGCTTGCTAACACCATTTGGGAGGCTGTTGCTACCTAGCACTACCTATTATACTTGCTAGCACTACCTATTATAATTGCTATCACCACACGAGAGGCTGTTGATACCTAGCACTACCTATTATAATTACTAGCACCACACGAGAGGCTGTTGATACCCAGCACTACCTATTATGCTTGCTAGCGCCACTCGGGAGGCTGTTGATACCTGGCACTACCTATTATGTTTGCTAGCGCCACTTGGGAGGCTGTTGATACCTAGCACTACCTATTATGCTTGCTAGCGCCACTCGGGAGGCTGTTGATACCTAGCATTACCTATTATGCTTGCTAGCACCACGCGAGAGGCTGTTGATAGCTAGCACTACCTGTTATTCTTGCTAGCGCCACTCTGGAAGCTGTTGATACCTAGCACTACCTATTATGCTTGCTAGCACCACACGAGAGGCTGTTGATACCTAATACTACCTATTATACTTGCTAGCACTACCTATTATAATTGCTATCACCACACGAGAGGCTGTTGATACCTAGCACTACCTATTATAATTACTAGCACCACACGAGAGGCTGTTGATACCCAGCACTACCTATTATGCTTGCTAGCGCCACTCGGGAGGCTGTTGATACCTGGCACTACCTATTATGTTTGCTAGCGCCACTCGGGAGGCTGTTGATACCTAGCACTACCTATTATGCTTGCTAGCGCCACTCAGGAGGCTGTTGATACCTAGCATTACCTATTATGCTTGCTAGCACCACGCGAGAGGCTGTTGATAGCTAGCACTACCTGTTATTCTTGCTAGCGCCACTCGGGAAGCTGTTGATACCTAGCACTACCTATTATGCTTGCTAGCACCACACGAGAGGCTGTTGATACCTAATACTACATATTATACTTGCTAGCACTACCTATTATGCTTACTAGCACCACTCGGGTGGCTGTTGATACCTAGCACTACCTATTATACTTGCTAGCACCACTGGAGAGGCTGTTGATACCTAGCATTACCTATTATGCTTGCTAGCACCACGCGAGAGGCTGTTGATACCTAGCACTACCTATTATACTTGCTAGCACTACCTATTATGCTTGCTAACACCATTTGGGAGGCTGTTGCTACCTAGCACTACCTATTATACTTGCTAGCACTACCTATTATAATTGCTAGCACCACACGAGAGGCTGTTGATACCTAGCACTACCTATTATGCTTGGAAGCACCACTCGTGAGGCTGTTGATACCTAGCACTTACTATTATGCTTGCTAGCACCACCCAGGAGGCTGTTGATACCTAGCACTCCCTACTATGCTTGCTAGCACCACACGAGAGGCTGTTGATACCTAGCACTCCCTACTATGCTTGCTAGCACCACACGAGAGGCTGTTGATACCTAGCACTCCCTACTATGCTTGCTAGCACCACTCGGGAGGCTGTTGATACCTAGCACTACCTATTATGCTTGCTAGCACCACACGAGAGGCTGTTGATACCTAATACTACATATTATACTTGCTAGCACTACCTATTATGCTTACTAGCACCACTCGGGTGGCTGTTGATACCTAGCACTACCTATTATACTTGCTAGCACCACTGGAGAGGCTGTTGATACGTAGCACTACCTATTATGCTTGCTTGCGCCACTCGGGAGGCTGTTGATACCTAGCACCACCTATTATGCTTGCTAGCGCCACTCGGGAGGCTGTTGATACCTAGCATTACCTATTATGCTTGCTAGCACCACGCGAGAGGCTGTTGATACCTAGCACTACCTATTATACTTGCTAGCACTACCTATTATGCTTGCTAACACCATTTGGGAGGCTGTTGCTACCTAGCACTACCTATTATACTTGCTAGCACTACCTATTATAATTGCTAGCACCACACGAGAGGCTGTTGATACCTAGCACTACCTATTATGCTTGGAAGCACCACTCGTGAGGCTGTTGATACCTAGCACTTACTATTATGCTTGCTAGCACCACACGAGAGGCTGTTGATACCTAGCACTCCCTACTATGCTTGCTAGCACCACACGAGAGGCTGTTGATACCTAGCACTCCCTACTATGCTTGCTAGCACCACACGAGAGGCTGTTGATACCTAGCACTCCCTACTATGCTTGCTAGCACCACTCGGGAGGCTGTTGATACCTAGCACTACCTATTATACTTGCTACCACCACACGAGAGGCTGTTGATACCTAACACTACCTATTATAATTGCTAGTACCACACGAGAGGCTGTTGATACCTAGCACTACCTATTATACTTGCTAGCACCACCCAGGAGGCTGTTGATACCTAGCACTACCTATTATACTTGTGAGCACCACTCGGGAGGCTGTTGATACCTAGCACTACCTATTATACTTGCTACCACCACACGAGAGGCTGTTGATACCTAGCACTACCTATTATAATTGCTAGTACCACACGAGAGGCTGTTGATACCTAGCACTACCTATTATGCTTGCCAGCACCACTCAGGAGGCTGTTGATACCTAGCACTACCTATTATGCTTGCTAGCGCCACTCGGGAGGCTGTTGATACCTAGCACTACCTATTATACTTGCTAGCGCCACACGAGAGTGAAGCTAGCGTGGTGATCCACATGTTTACCAATAGTATAATCACCCCGTTACCTGCAAGCTCTTCCTCAACAACAATGCGGTATTTAATATCAGAAGTAAATAAATGTTTTAAAATGCAGGGACCCAAGTCTAAAGATTCTATTTTAACAAACCAACCACAAATCTTAGCAAACTCGTGTGGTGCAGTTGAGTTGTGGGTGTCAGAAATAATGTAGCTATTTTTACAGCAGGAATAAATAAGTTGTAGCTGTGACGAGGGCTTGACCATTTACTGGCCAATGAAAATATGTTCCCAACCTTTTCATGTGGTTGCATCAAGTTGTGTATTTACTGTGTTTGATGTTGAATTGTTGTTATAACAACCAGGAGGAAAGCATGGATGGATTCCATGCCAGCGGAGCCCGGAAATATTTGTCAGAACAATCCGAGATATCAAAAATATTTTCAGGCTAGGCTGGTGTGTGTGTGTGTGTGTGTGTGCGTAATGTGAAGATAGTTAAGAAGCTCCCGACAAACAATTATTGTGCTGACGTTGCTTCCAGAGGCAGTTTGGAACTCGGTAGTGAGTGCTGCAACTGAGGACAGACGATTTTTACATGCTACAATCTTCAGCACTCAGCGGTCCCGTTCTTTAAGCTTGTGTGGCCTACCACTTCACGGCTGAGCCATTGTTGCTCCTAGACGTTTCCACTTCACGATAACAGCACTTACAGTTGGCCGGGGCAGCTCAAGCAGGGCAGAAATTAGACAAACGTACTTGTTGGAAAGGTGGCATCCTATGATGGTGCCACGTTGAAAGTCACTGAGCTCTTCAGTAAGACCATTCTACTGCCAATTTTGTCTGCTGAGATTGCATGGCTGTGTGCTCGATTTTATACACCTGTCAGCAATGGGTGTGGCTGAATTAGCCGAATGTAAACTTAAGTTAACAAAAAATGTATTGGTTCTGCAATGTTGAAAATCCTATAAGGTGTGGAGACTATCAATTTCAACTTATTTTAGAAGAAATAGGTCATTATTTAAGAAAAGTGCAACGGTGCCAATATGTTTATCTGCAACTGTATCCAATCAAATTTATTTAGCAATATCCAAATCATATATCAAATCCAATTCAAGAACTTTCAAGGCTGGAATCTATATCTATATCCATATAACAACTTAATAGACTATCAAATCAAATCTTATTTGTCACCAAATACAACAGGTGTAGACCTTACAGTGAAATGTTTACTTACAAGCCCTAACCAACAATGCAGTTTTAAAAAATGTATTAAAAAATACGAATAAGAAATAAAAGTAACAAATAAAGAGCCCCCTAACTTTGTAAAACTCTTTCCACACAGGGAGCAGTGGAACATTTTCTTGTGCAAAGCATTGCGACAATAACAACACAGAGTTACACATGGGATAAACAAACGTACAGTCAATGTAGAAAGGCAATAAATAGGCCCTAGTGGTGAAACAATTACAATTTAGCATTAACACTGGGGTGATAGATGTGCAGATGATGATGTGCAAGTAGAGATACTGGAGTGCAAAAGAGCAAATAATAATATGGGGATGAGGTAGTTGGGTGGGCTATGTACAGATGGGCTGTGTACAGGTGCAGTGATCTGTAAGCTGCTCTGACAGTTGATGCTTATAGTTAGTGAGGGAGATATAAGTCTCCTGCTTCAGTGATTTTTGCAATTCGTTCCAGTCATTGGCAGCAGAGAACTGGAAGGAAAGGCGGCCAAAGCAGGTGTTGGCTTTGGGGATGACCAGAGAAATATACCTGCTGGAGCGCGTGCTACGGGTGGGTGTTGCAATGGTGACCAGTGAGCTGAGATAAGGCGGGGCTTTACCTAGCAAAGACTTATAGATGACCTGGAGCCAGTGGGTTTGTCGACAGATATGTAGCGAGGGCCAGCCAACGAGAGCACACAGGTCGCAGCGGTGGGTAGTATATGGGGCTTTAATGACAGAAACAGATGGCACTGTGATAGACTACATCCAATTTTCTGAGTAGAGTGTTGGAGGCTATTTTGTAAATGACATCGCCGAAGTCAAGGATCGGTAGGATAGTCAGTTTTACAAGGGTATGTTTGGCAGCATGAGTGAAGGATGCTTTGTTGCGAAATAGGAAGCCGATTCCAGATTTAATTTTGAATTGGAGATGCTTAATGTGAGTCTGGAAGGAGAGTTTGCAGTCTAACCAGACACCTAGGTATTTGTAGTTGTCCACATATTCTAAGTCAGAACCGTCCAGAGTAGTGATGCTAGTCGGGCAGAAGGGTGCGGGCAGCGATCGGTTGAAAAGCATGCATTTAGTTTTACTAGCATTTAAGAGCAGTTGGAGGCCACAGAAGGAGTGTTGTATGGCATTGAAGCTCGTTTGGAGGTTTGTTAACAGTTTCCAAAGAAGGGCCAGATGTATACAGAATGGTGTCGTCTGCGTAGAGGTGGATCAGAGAATCACCAGCAGCAAGAGCGACATCATTGATGTATACAGAGAAAAGCGTCGGCTCGAGAATTGAACCCTGAGGCACCCCCATAGAGACTGCCAGAGTTTCGGATAACAGGTCCTCTGATTTGACACACTGAACTCTGTCTGAGAAGTAGTTGGTGAACCAGGCAAGGCAGTCATTAGAGAAACCAAGGCTGTTGAGTCTGCCGATAAGAATGTAGTGATTGACGGAGTCGAAAGCCTTGGCCAGGTCGATGACGGTATGATATCATTTAGGACCTTGAGCGTGGCTGAGGTGCACCCATGACCAGCTCGGAAACCAGATTGCATAGTGGAGAAGGTACGGTGGGATTCGAAATGGTCGGTGATCGGTTTGTTCACTTGGCTTACGAAGACTTTAGAAAGGCAGGGCAGGATGGATATAGGTCTGTAACAGTTTGGGTCTAGAGTGTCTCCCCCTTTGAAGAGGGGGATGACCGCAACAGCTTTCCAATCTTTGGGGTTCTCAGTCGATACGAAAAAGAGGTTGAACAGGCTAGTAATAGGGGTTGCAACAATTGCGGCGGATCATTTTAGAAAGAGAGGGTCCTGATTGTCTAGCACAGCTGATTTGTAGGGGTCCAGATTTTGCAGCTCTTTCAGAACATCAGCTATCTGGAATTGGGTGAAGGGGAAGCAGTGGGAGGGGGACTTGGGCAAGTTCCTGCGGGGGGTGTAGAGCTGTTGACCGGGGTAGGGGTAGCCAGGTGGAAAGCAAGCCCAGCCTTAGAAAAATGCTTATTGAAATTGTGGTGATAGGTGGTGGTGATAGTGGTGGTGATAGTGTTTCCTAGCCTCAGTGCAGTGGGCAGCTGGGAGGAGGTGCTCTTATTCTCCATGGACTTTACAGTGTCCCAGAACGTTTTGGAGTTTGTCCTACAGGATCTACATTTCTGTTTGAAAAAGCTAGCCTTTTCTTTCCTAACTGCCTGTGTATATTGGTTCCTAACTTCCCTGAAAAGTTGCATATCGCGGGGGCTATTCGATGCTAATGCAGTGCGCCAAAGGATGTTTTTGTGCTGGTCAAGGGCAGTCAGGTCTGGAGTGAACCAAGGGCCATATCTGTTCCTGGTTCTACATTTTTTGAATGGGGCATGCTTATTTAAGATGGTGAGGAAAACATTTTTAAAGAATAACCAGGCATCCTCTACTGACGGAATGAGGTCAATATCTTTCCAGGATACCCGGGCCAGGTCGATTAGAAAGGCCTGCTCGCTGAAGTGTTTTAGAGAGCGTTTGACTGTGATGAGGGGTGGTCGTTTGACCGCGGACTCATTACTGACGCAGGCAATGAGGCAGTGATCGCTGAGATCCTGGTTGAAGACAGCAGAGGTGTATTTAGAGGACAGGTTGGTCAGGATGATATCTATGAGGGTGCCCGAGTTTATGGATTTGGGGTTGTACCTGGTAGGTTCCATGATAATTTGGGTGAGATTGAGGGCATCTAGCTTAGATTGTAGGACGGCCGGGGTGTTAAGCATATCCCAGTTTAGGTCACCTAACATTACAAACTCTGAAGATAAATGGGGGACAATTAATTCACATATGGTGTCCAGGGCGCAGCTGGGGGCTCAGGGGGGGTCTGTAACAAGCGGCAACAGACCTTTCTGGAAAGGTGGATTTTTAAAAGTAGAAGCTCGAACTGTTTGGGCACAGACCTGGATAGCAAGACAGAACTCTGCAGGCTGTCTCTGCAGTAGATTGCAACTCCACCCCCTTTGGCAGTTCTGTCTTGGCGGAAAATGTTATAGTTAGGGATGGAAACACATACATAAAGGCACTTTTCAGCTATGATTTTAGCACTCAGAATCCAGAATGGATATGACAATGGGGACAGCACAGGATGTAATACACCCTTACAACAATCTACTTTTTGTTCTTCTTGACTTGTTAACTGGTAAACTGCTATTGTGTGTCAAGAAAATTGCCCCAATTAGGGGTTAGTGTACTCCAGTAAAAAAGGGCTGGTTTAGATTAAAAACTATTGCCCTGTGTCCCCGTTCATAGGGGCATGAGAGACTAGTCAGTGGTAGAATTGAGTTGGTACTTTATTGGCCCAAACACCCATAGACCCACAAGGTTGAGGTTACTCATGGACAGTAATTAGTAATATTTTTTTGTTGTTGCATTGATGCATTGTGTCTTCTAACTGTCGAAGAATAGGATCCAAAGTATCTGAAATATCTGTTCCCATAAATACAAAGGAGGATGTCTCTCCTCATACCTCTGGCACTTTAGTCAGACTGCCAGACTGTGCACCACAGAGCCAAGCAGGAGAGAATACATAAAGGTCAACGGTGCCAAATGAAAGTCAAGGGGTGTGTCTGTGCCTTTTGGATTACTCTCTCTTTACAGAGAACCCCTGTGGTTCAAGTCTGCTCTGCGCATGTCTGAAAGTGACAGAGCCAGCAGCCAAGAGAGTCTTTCACAGTATGTCATAAAAAAGTATTACAGTTATGAATGTATGCAAAATGCTAATATGTATTAGATCCAGTACAATGGAATAACTAAGATCTGAATTTGAATGCAGCGTGTTCCGATTCCTCCTTCTCTTTCTGTCCAGCAGGGTCAACCAAAAACACTGGGCCTGATGGTTCATGCAGATACTGGGGAAGCAATATAGAAATGTATTGATCCCTTAAATGATTTTACTATTAAATGACCCATATCACAACCCTCATACCTCTTCACAAAAATGATTTTACTCACAAAAGACGTAGGAATTTATTTTCCCAGTTAGAAATAGTAGGCCATGCATCAAATAACTATTTTCATCAGAAAAACGAACCCTCAAATGCAATATTGCATTTTGTAAGTTGTCTGCAGGTGGCTTGTTGTGAATGCACTCAAATATCAAGTCATTATCAGGTTAGGTAAACTGCGTTCTAATACTCAACGTAGAAGGATTTGTCTTAACCTTTCTAGCGCAGGCGTTCCACTAGCGGAACCCCTCGACAACATTCCACTGAAAAGGCAGCGCGCGAAATTCCAAAATATTTTTTTTAAATATGTAACTTTCACACATTAACAAGTCCAATAAAGCAAATGAAAGATAAACTTCTTGTTAATCTACCCACCGTGTGCGATTTCAAAAAGGCTTTACAGCGAAAGCACAACATATGATTATGTTAGTTCAGAGCCAAGTCAAAAAAACACACAGCCATTTTTCCAGCCAAAGATAGGAGTCACAAAAAGCAGAAATATAGATTAAATTAATCACTAACCTTTGGTGATCTTCATCAGATGACACTCATAGGACATCATGTTACACAATACATGTATGTTTTGTTTGATAATGTGCATATTTATATCCCAAAATCTCAGTTTACATTGGCGCGATACGTGCAGTAATGTTTTGATTCCAAAACATCCAGTGATTTTGCCAATCAAATCAAATTGTATTTGTCACATACACATGGTTAGCAGATGTTAATGCGAGTGTAGCGAAATGCTTGTGCTTCTAGTTCCGACAATGCAGTAATAACCAACGAGTAATCTAACCTAACAATTCCACAACTACTACCTTATACACACAAGTGTAAAGGGATAAAGAATATGTACATAAAGATATATGAATGAGTGATGGTACAGAACGGCATAGGCAAGATGCAGTAGATGGTATAGAGTACAGTATATACATATGAGATGAGTAATGTAGGGTATATAAACATAAAGTGGCATAGTTTAAAGTGGCTAGTGATACATGTATTACAAAGATGGCAAGATGCAGTAGATGATATAGAGTACAGTATATACATATACATATGAGATGAGTAATGTAGGGTATGTAAACATTATATTAAGTGGCATTGTTTAAAGTGGCTAGTGATACATTTTTACATACATTTCCATAAATTCCCATTATTAAAGTGGCTGGAGTTGAGTCAGTATGTTGGCAGCAGCCACTAAATGTTAGTGGTGGCTGTTTAACAGTCTGATGGCCTTGAGATAGAAGCTATTTTTCAGTCTCTCGGTCCCTGCTTTGATGCACCTGTACTGACCTCGCCTTCTGGATGATAGCGGGGTGAACAGGCAGTGGCTCGGGTGGTTGTTGTCCTTGATGATCTTTATGGCCTTCCTGTGACATCGGGTGGTGTAGTTGTGCTGGAGGGCAGGTAGTTTGTCCCCGGTGATGCGTTGTGCAGACCTTACTACCCTCTGGAGAGCCTTAAGGTTGTGGGCGGAGCAGTTGCCGTACCAGGCGGTGATACAGCCCGACAGGATGCTCTCGATTGTGCATCTGTAGAGGTTTGTGAGTGCTTTTGGTGACAAGCCGAATTTCTTAGATAGCCACAGAAATCCTAAAAATACTCATAATAAACATTAATAAAAGGTACACGTGTTATTTACAGAATTAAAGATACTCTTTAATGCAACCGCTGTGTCAGATTTCAAAAAAACTTTCCGGAAAAAGCATAATCTGAGTACGGCGCTCAGAGCCCAATCCAGCCAAAGAAATATCCGCCATGTTGGAGTCAACAGAAGTTAGAAATAACATTATAAATATTCACTTACCTTTGATGATCTTCATCAGAATGCACTCCCAGGAATCCCACTTCGACAATAAATTACTGATTTGTTCCATAAAGTTCCATAAAGTCCATGATTTATGTCCAAATAGCCACTAGTTGTTAGCGTGTTCAGCCCAGTAATCCATCTTCATGAGCACTACGTCCAGACAAAAACTCGAAAAGTTCTGTGACAGGTCGCAGAAACATGTCAAACGGTGTATGGAATCAATCTTTAGGATGTTTTTAACATAAATCATCAATAATGTTCTAACCGGAGAATTCCATTGTCTGTAGCAAAGCACTGGAACGAGAGCTAACTCTGTCGGGAGTGCGCGTCACAAGCCTGAGACACTCTGCCAGACCAATGACTCATTCAGCTCCCATTCCCCCCTCCTTTATAGCAGAAGCCTGAAACAAGTTTCTAAAGACAGTTGACATCTAGTGGAAGCCTTAGGAAGTGCAACTTGACCCCATAGACACTGTGTATTTGGTAGGCCAAGCTTTGAAAAACTACAAACCTCAGATTTCCCACTTCCTGGTTGGATTTTTCTCCATATGAGTTCTGAGTTCTGTTATACTCACAGACATCATTCAAACAGTTTTAGAAACTTCAGAGTGTTTTCTATCCAATACTACTAATAATATGCATATATTAGCATCTGGGACAGAGTAGCAGGCAGTTTACTCTGGGCACGCATTTCATGCAAAAGTGAAAATGCTGCCCCCTATCCGTGTACAGTATATGAAAGTGATGCTATGAAATTGATTTTATCACGTTATCAAGCTCACTGTGACTGACAAATCACTGCCTATTACTGTGATTAAAAAGAGCATATGAAACATTGTTTTTCATAAGGACTACCTGTGCACCTTCCTTTAAGCACCTCTGTTTGAACACCTCTCCTGTCCTTGATCCATACCACATACAGCCATTTGCGGATCTTTTCAGCGTCCATGTGAAAGATAGTTATTGCGAGTATGGAACATTTGTTTGCTTAAAAAAGAATAATTTAATACCCATGTAAAATGAAGGCCTGCAAAGCTTACAGATTTAAGTATAATAGCATGAGATTAATCAGAGTGTGCGATATGAAGGTATAGTCAGTGGACATTCTGAACCTTGTTTGAAGTCAGTAGGTCACATGACCAAGGAGCTATAGAAATTCTACATTTTGAAAAATTAATGTAAAACCATGTGAGATAAAAATGGACAAACTAAAGGGTGTGCAATGTGTGTCTATGCTACAACCAGTTTTGAAAGTGTTTGGAGTAATGGTTAAAGAGCTATTGAAATTTGAACAATTTGATTTGTCACTATGTTGACGGTCCCTAACTGCTGTTGGTGGAGGTAAGGAAAACTACAGGCGAATATCCGGCCTGAAACTGTCTTTACCTCGGTTCTACTGAGGTGGCCGATTAGCTATTACTGTTGAAGAAGCGTCCCGTCCACTAGATCATACGTCACACTCTGGCAGCATCGCCTGAAAAACGCACATCGCCATCTGCTGACTGGAGTGGGTAACGCAGTTCAGGGAAAAAAGTTTCACTTTCAACCATTGTTTTTATTTAATTAATATCATATAACATTATATGAAACGTACATAGAGGGAAACATACATTGATTAATGCAAATTCAAAGTGATAATTTGAAACATTTAAAGTTTACACACCAATTACAAGCACACACACACACCAGTCCACTATGTGTGCTGAGTAGAAGGATTTGACTAAAGCAACATCATTTAATCCATTTTAGAATAAGGCTGTAAGTATCAAAATGTGGAAAAATTCAAGGGGTCTGAATACTTTCCAAAGGCACTGTATCAACTGTTTATTAACTATTTATTTTTGAACTGTATTTATGAAATGTATTTATTTATTTATTAACTGTATCCTCTGACCAGGGCATACCATCAACATGTAGCGTCCTCCGACCAGGGCATACCACCAACATGTAGCGTCCCCCGACCAGGACCAGTTGGCAGGCATACTATAACGTCTGGTAAAATATCTTAGTCTGGGGAGGATGGATGGGATGTAATGGATGGGATGTAATGGATGGGATGTAATGTAATGGGTCGGTCATGTAGCTTCAATCATTTGATCATAAACTAGGTTAAATTAACTGAAGGGGGGCATGATAAATATAAAGAAACAGACAGGAAACTAGCCACAATCAACCAGAATATCAGAATTCACCAACTCATCAAGAGAGTCATATTTGTCATCAGAGGTTCTGCGAAACACGTCCATTCCTCTGTGACCAGGTATCTCACCAAATCCCTGAAGTGACCGAAAGACACTAGGGAGTGTAATTTGAGAGGATTCTGACATTCATTCCATGTGGTGAGGAAAAACTAAAGATTAAAATAAAGTTGACTTCAATCACGAAAGATAATGAGTGTGAATAACAACCCCTCCAACACAAACACACTTTTTTCCCGAAATGTCCAACATAGAACGCTCTGCGCAAGTACTATATAAAAATGATGCAGTGTTCTACTACCCAGGTCTGGTATCTGAGGTCATTCCACAATCTGGATCTCCTGCATGTATGTTATTATGTTTATTCAGATCCCTTAAATCAGAGTATCTCTTCCCACACTGATCACAGCTATAAGGCTTTTCTCCTGTGTGGGTTCTCTGGTGTGATTTCAGGTGACCTGACTGAGTAAAGCTTTTCCCACACTGATCACAGCTATAAGGCTTCTGTCCTGTGTGTGTTCTCTGGTGTGATATCAGGTTGTTTGACTGAGTAAAACTCTTCCCACATTGATCACAGCTATAAGGCTGCTCTCCTGTGTGTGTTCTCTGGTGTAGGAGTAGTTCCCTTGAGGTGATAAAGCTCATTCCGCAGTCAGAGCAGTGGTAAGGCTTCTCTCCTGTGTGTATTCTCTTGTGTGCAGTCAGGTTAGCTGAGGTAGCAAAACTTTTCCCACATTGATCACAGCCATATGGTTTCTCTCCTGTGTGAATTCTTAGGTGTGATTTCAATGAGTATGATCGAGAAAAACTCATTCCACACTGAGAGCAGCTATAAGGTTTCTCTCCTGTATGGATTCTCTGGTGTATTGTAAGTTCTGATGAAGAAGAGCATCTCTTCCCACATTGATCACAGTTATAAGATTTCTCTCCTGTGTGAATTCTCTGGTGTACTTTTAGTGAATCAGATCTTGAGTAACTCTTCCCACACTCAGAGCAGCAGTGAGGTTTCTTCCCTGTGGGTCTCCGCTGGTGTTTCTTGAGGTGTTCTGATCTGGAGAGACTCTTCTCTGCCTCGTCAGCATCATGATGTTGTAGAGGCTCCCCAGAAGATCCACGATAGTCAAGTCTCTCTCCTGTGTGAACGTCAAAGTCAGATAGTCAATATAGTGAATGTTTAAATGCTTTTACACACTTTGACAATTGTCTTCTAAGTCTGTTTTTGGTTAGTTTTTGGTCCACCAGCCACTACGGTAGGTAGATGAAACCCCCCCACAAAAGACGAATGAGCAGGCTTTGTAATGTTTCTAAACCCAGAAATGTATTAGTAGTAAGAAGTAATGTGGGATATTTGCTCCATGTAATGTTTTTTTGACCCGTCTCTTTTCACCAATGTGTTAAAATAATGAATTTAGATACAATAGTAATGATGAACAGTGGTACAACTGAACATCAAGAATCACCAAAGTGCCTCCATAACACATCACTACACACCACACTGTCCTGACAGATAAACTGCTGATCACTACACACCACACTGTCCTGACAGATAAACTGCTGATTGCTACAGATTATTTATTATTATAGTTTATGGCTCTACACTGACATCTATTACAAGGAGTACATGTGCTCCTAAGTTTATATTTAGGAGCACAGGAATATAGTCATTACAAGGAGTACATGTGCTCCTAAGTTAAGAGCACACGAATACATTTAGGAGCACAAGTATTGGAGTATTTTAGAAGGTTTTGTCAGTGTTCCATGTTCAATGAAAGTATTGGGAGTCATTAGGGCTGTTACCGTGGTAACAGAGCGCTGGGTGTCTGTGATGCGTTATTTTGATTTCCCACTTGTCTTCTGGGCAAAACAAGCCCACTGAAGCTGAAGTGCTGCGATTGGTTACTCACCGCTAGTCTGGATAATCTTCCTGATTGGCTAGCTGAAGAGAGCACCAGGCACCATAATATAGCTTGCTAGGTGCGTTAATGCCATAGAGAATGATAGAGGCCTCTAGTGGCCAAAAGAGCATATTAGCATGGGCAGCGCCATTGGGTGGGACTTCCAACTTCAATGGCTGATCCCTCCTGGTCGACCCTGTTGGAGTCATGTCCAACCATCAGGAGGGATCAGACAATCATGATGAATAAAATTGACTAGATTAAAATGGATATTGCCCATGCAGTCACATACTCTATAATGGCATAGATAGAAAGATGAGTCCTCTATCTCTATGGAGCTGCCCATGCTGTCACAGACTCTATAATAACATAGATAGAAAGATGAGTCCTCTATCTCTATGGAGCTGCCCATGCTGTCACAGACTCTATAATAGCATAGATATAAAGATGAGTCCTCTATCCATCTCTATGGAGCTGCCCATGCAGTCACAGACTCTATAATGACACAAATATAAAGATGAGTCCTCTATCCATCTCTATGGTTGCAGCCTTCCTACTAGAGAGGGGTCAGGCAGACTCATTTTCTCCCTGCCAAAACGTATGGAAACCAAACGTCCCAACTTTCTAAAATACAGTTCCTTCCAACACTTATGGAAACCAAACCTCCCATCTTTCTAAGGAAAAATGTCTACTTTGAAGTTGCACACTACAATAGCAGAATATAGTAGCAAATGCAGTAGGCCCTGTTTCATTCTGTCCACCAATACCACAGCCATAGTAACACATGCAGTAGGCCCTGTATCATTCTGTCCACCAATACCACAGCCATAGTAACACATGCAGTAGGCCCTGTTTCATTCTGTCCACCAATACCACAGCCATAGTAACACATGCAGTAGGCCCTGTTTCATTCTGTCCACCAATACCACAGCCATAGTAACACATGCAGTAGGCCCTGTTTAATTATGTCCACCAATACCACAGCCATAGTAACACATGCAGTAGGCCCTGTTTCATTCTGTCCACCA
This sequence comes from Salvelinus namaycush, assembly GCF_016432855.1. Lineage (NCBI taxonomy): Eukaryota > Metazoa > Chordata > Actinopteri > Salmoniformes > Salmonidae > Salvelinus > Salvelinus namaycush. Next base: position 12,726 of record NW_024060497.1, on the reverse strand, counting down.
ATACCACAGCCATAGTAACACATGCAGTAGGCCCTGTTTCATTCTGTCCACCAATACCACAGCCATAGTAACACATGCAGTAGGCCCTGTTTCATTCTGTCCACCAATAACACAGCCATGGTAACACATGCAGTAGGCCCTATTTAATTATGTCCACCAATACCACAGCCATAGTAACACATGCAGTAGGCCCTGTTTCATTCTGTCCACCAATACCACAGCCATAGTAACACATGGGGCCCTGTTTCATTCTGTCCACCAATACCACAGCCATAGTAACACATGCAGTAGGCCCTGTTTCATTCTGTCCACCAATACCACAGCCATAGTAACAGATGGGGCCCTGTTTCATTCTGTCCACCAATACCACAGCCATAGTAACACATGCAGCAGACCCTGTTTCATTCCGTCCACCAATACCACAGCCATAGTAACACATGCAGTAGGCCCTGTTTCATTCTGTCCACCAATACCACAGCCATGGTAACACATGCAGTAGGCCCTGTTTCATTCTGTTTACCAAAACCACAGCCATAGTAACACATGGGGCCCTGTTTCATTCTGTCCACCAATACCACAGCCATAGTAACACATGCAGTATGCCCTGTTTCATTCTGTCCACCAATACCACAGCCATAGTAACACATGCAGTAGGCCCTGTTTCATTCCGTCCACCAATACCACAGCCATAGTAACACATGCAGTAGGCCCTGTTTCATTCTGCCCACCAAAACCACAGCCATGGTAACACATGCAGTAGGCCCTGTTTCATTCTGTCCACCAATACCACAGCCATAGTAACACATGGGGCCTGTTTCATTCTGTAGTAACACATGCAGCAGACCCTGTTTCATTCCGTCCACCAATACCACAGCCATAGTAACACATGCAGTAGGCCCTGTTTCATTCTGCCCACCAAAACCACAGCCATAGTAACACATGCAGTAGGCCCTGTTTCATTCTGTCCACCAATACCACAGCCATAGTAACACATGCAGTAGGCCCTGTTTCATTCTGCCCACCAAAACCACAGCCATGGTAACACATGCAGTAGGCCCTGTTTCATTCTGTCCACCAATACCACAGCCATAGTAACACATGGGGCCCTGTTTCATTCTGTCCACCAATACCACAGCCATAGTAACAGATGGGGCCCTGTTTCATTCTGTCCACCAATACCACAGCCATAGTAACACATGCAGCAGACCCTGTTTCATTCCGTCCACCAATACCACAGCCATAGTAACACATGCAGTAGGCCCTGTTTCATTCTGCCCACCAAAACCACAGCCATAGTAACACATGCAGTAGGCCCTGTTTCATTCTGTCCACCAATACCACAGCCATAGTAACACATGCAGTAGGCCCTGTTTCATTCTGTCCACCAAAACCACAGCCATAGTAACACATGCAGTAGGCCCTATTTAATTATGTCCACCAATACCACAGCCATAGTAACACATGCAGTAGGCCCTGTTTCATTCTGTCCACCAATACCACAGCCATAGTAACACATGCAGCAGACCCTGTTTCATTCCGTCCACCAATACCACAGCCATAGTAACACATGCAGTAGGCCCTGTTTCATTCTGTCCACCAATACCACAGCCATGGTAACAAATGCAGTAGGCCCTATTTCATTCTGTTTACCAAAACCACAGCCGTAGTAACACATGCAGTATGCCCTGTTTCATTCTGTCCACCAATACCACAGCCATAGTAACACATGCAGTAGGCCCTGTTTCATTCCGTCCACCAATACCACAGCCATAGTAACACATGCAGTAGGCCCTGTTTCATTCTGTCCACCAATACCACAGCCATAGTAACACATGCAGCAGACCCTGTTTCATTCCGTCCACCAATACCACAGCCATAGTAACACATGCAGTAGGCCCTGTTTCATTCTGTCCACCAATACCACAGCCATGGTAACAAATGCAGTAGGCCCTATTTCATTCTGTTTACCAAAACCACAGCCGTAGTAACACATGCAGTATGCCCTGTTTCATTCTGTCCACCAATACCACAGCCATAGTAACACATGCAGTAGGCCCTGTTTCATTCCGTCCACCAATACCACAGCCATAGTAACACATGCAGTAGGCCCTGTTTCATTCTGTCCACCAATACCACAGCCATGGTAACACATGCAGTAGGCCCTGTTTCATTCTGTCCACCAATGCCACAGCCATGGTAACACATGCAGTAGGCCCTGTTTCATTCTGTCCACCAATACCACAGCCATAGTAACACATGCAGTAGGCCCTGTTTCATTCCGTCCACCAATACCACAGCCATAGTAACACATGCAGTAGGCCCTGTTTCATTCTGTCCACCAATACCACAGCCATGGTAACACATGCAGTAGGCCCTGTTTCATTCTGTCCACCAATACCACAGCCATAGTAACACATGCAGTAGGCCCTGTTTCATTCTGTCCACCAATACCACAGCCATAGTAACACATGCAGTAGGCCCTGTTTCATTCTGTCCACCAATACCACAGCCATAGTAACACATGCAGTAGGCCCTGTATCATTCTGTCCACCAATACCACAGCCATAGTAACACATGCAGTAGGCCCTGTTTCATTCTGTCCACCAATACCACAGCCATAGTAACACATGCAGTAGGCCCTGTTTCATTCTGTCCACCAATACCACAGCCATAGTAACACATGCAGTAGGCCCTGTTTCATTCTGTCCACCAATACCACAGCCATAGTAACACATGCAGTAGGCCCTATTTAATTATGTCCACCAATACCACAGCCATAGTAACACATGCAGTAGGCCCTGTTTCATTCTGTCCACCAATACCACAGCCATAGTAACACATGCAGTAGGCCCTGTTTCATTCTGTCCACCAAAACCACAGCCATAGTAACACATGCAGTAGGCCCTATTTAATTATGTCCACCAATACCACAGCCATAGTAACACATGCAGTAGGCCCTGTTTCATTCTGTCCACCAATACCACAGCCATAGTAACACATGCAGCAGACCCTGTTTCATTCCGTCCACCAATACCACAGCCATAGTAACACATGCAGTAGGCCCTGTTTCATTCTGTCCACCAATACCACAGCCATGGTAACAAATGCAGTAGGCCCTATTTCATTCTGTTTACCAAAACCACAGCCGTAGTAACACATGCAGTATGCCCTGTTTCATTCTGTCCACCAATACCACAGCCATAGTAACACATGCAGTAGGCCCTGTTTCATTCCGTCCACCAATACCACAGCCATAGTAACACATGCAGTAGGCCCTGTTTCATTCTGTCCACCAATACCACAGCCATAGTAACACATGCAGTAGGCCCTGTTTCATTCTGTCCACCAATACCACAGCCATAGTAACACATGCAGCAGACCCTGTTTCATTCCGTCCACCAATACCACAGCCATAGTAACACATGCAGTAGGCCCTGTTTCATTCTGTCCACCAATACCACAGCCATGGTAACAAATGCAGTAGGCCCTATTTCATTCTGTTTACCAAAACCACAGCCGTAGTAACACATGCAGTATGCCCTGTTTCATTCTGTCCACCAATACCACAGCCATAGTAACACATGCAGTAGGCCCTGTTTCATTCCGTCCACCAATACCACAGCCATAGTAACACATGCAGTAGGCCCTGTTTCATTCTGTCCACCAATACCACAGCCATAGTAACACATGCAGCAGACCCTGTTTCATTCCGTCCACCAATACCACAGCCATAGTAACACATGCAGTAGGCCCTGTTTCATTCTGTCCACCAATACCACAGCCATGGTAACAAATGCAGTAGGCCCTATTTCATTCTGTTTACCAAAACCACAGCCGTAGTAACACATGCAGTATGCCCTGTTTCATTCTGTCCACCAATACCACAGCCATAGTAACACATGCAGTAGGCCCTGTTTCATTCCGTCCACCAATACCACAGCCATAGTAACACATGCAGTAGGCCCTGTTTCATTCTGTCCACCAATACCACAGCCATGGTAACACATGCAGTAGGCCCTGTTTCATTCTGTCCACCAATGCCACAGCCATGGTAACACATGCAGTAGGCCCTGTTTCATTCTGTCCACCAATACCACAGCCATAGTAACACATGCAGTAGGCCCTGTTTCATTCCGTCCACCAATACCACAGCCATAGTAACACATGCAGTAGGCCCTGTTTCATTCTGTCCACCAATACCACAGCCATGGTAACACATGCAGTAGGCCCTGTTTCATTCTGTCCACCAATACCACAGCCATAGTAACACATGCAGTAGGCCCTGTTTCATTCTGTCCACCAATACCACAGCCATAGTAACACATGCAGTAGGCCCTGTTTCATTCTGTCCACCAATACCACAGCCATAGTAACACATGCAGTAGGCCCTGTATCATTCTGTCCACCAATACCACAGCCATAGTAACACATGCAGTAGGCCCTGTTTCATTCTGTCCACCAATACCACAGCCATAGTAACACATGCAGTAGACACTGTTTCATTCTGTCCACCAATACCACAGCCATAGTAACACATGCAGTAGGCCCTGTTTCATTCTGTCCACCAATACCACAGCCATAGTAACACATGCAGTAGGCCCTATTTAATTATGTCCACCAATACCACAGCCATAGTAACACATGCAGTAGGCCCTATTTAATTATGTCCACCAATACCAATACCATAGCCATAGTAACACATGCAGTAGGCCCTGTTTCATTCTGTCCACCAATACCACAGCCATAGTAACACATGCAGTATGCCCTGTTTCATTCTGTCCACCAATACCACAGCCATGGTAACACATGCAGTAGGCCCTGTTTCATTCTGTCCACCAATACCACAGCCATAGTAACACATGCAGTAGGCCCTGTTTCATTCTGTCCACCAATACCACAGCCATAGTAACACATGCAGTAGGCCCTGTTTCATTCCGTCCACCAATACCACAGCCATAGTAACACATGCAGTAGGCCCTGTTTCATTCTGTCCACCAATACCACAGCCATGGTAACACATGCAGTAGGCCCTGTTTCATTCTGTCCACCAATACCACAGCCATAGTAACACATGCAGTAGGCCCTGTTTCATTCTGTCCACCAATACCACAGCCATAGTAACACATGCAGTAGGCCCTGTTTCATTCTGTCCACCAATACCACAGCCATAGTAACACATGCAGTAGGCCCTGTATCATTCTGTCCACCAATACCACAGCCATAGTAACACATGCAGTAGGCCCTGTTTCATTCTGTCCACCAATACCACAGCCATAGTAACACATGCAGTAGACACTGTTTCATTCTGTCCACCAATACCACAGCCATAGTAACACATGCAGTAGGCCCTGTTTCATTCTGTCCACCAATACCACAGCCATAGTAACACATGCAGTAGGCCCTATTTAATTATGTCCACCAATACCACAGCCATAGTAACACATGCAGTAGGCCCTATTTAATTATGTCCACCAATACCAATACCATAGCCATAGTAACACATGCAGTAGGCCCTGTTTCATTCTGTCCACCAATACCACAGCCATAGTAACACATGCAGTATGCCCTGTTTCATTCTGTCCACCAATACCACAGCCATGGTAACACATGCAGTAGGCCCTGTTTCATTCTGTCCACCAATACCACAGCCATAGTAACACATGCAGTAGGCCCTGTTTCATTCTGTCCACCAAAACCACAGCCATAGTAACACATGCAGTAGGCCCTATTTAATTATGTCCACCAATACCACAGCCATAGTAACACATGCAGTAGGCCCTGTTTCATTCTGTCCACCAATACCACAGCCATAGTAACACATGCAGCAGACCCTGTTTCATTCCGTCCACCAATACCACAGCCATAGTAACACATGCAGTAGGCCCTGTTTCATTCTGTCCACCAATACCACAGCCATGGTAACAAATGCAGTAGGCCCTATTTCATTCTGTTTACCAAAACCACAGCCGTAGTAACACATGCAGTATGCCCTGTTTCATTCTGTCCACCAATACCACAGCCATAGTAACACATGCAGTAGGCCCTGTTTCATTCCGTCCACCAATACCACAGCCATAGTAACACATGCAGTAGGCCCTGTTTCATTCTGTCCACCAATACCACAGCCATAGTAACACATGCAGTAGGCCCTATTTAATTATGTCCACCAATACCACAGCCATAGTAACACATGCAGCAGACCCTGTTTCATTCCGTCCACCAATACCACAGCCATAGTAACACATGCAGTAGGCCCTGTTTCATTCTGTCCACCAATACCACAGCCATGGTAACACATGCAGTGGGCCCTGTTTCATTCTGTTCACCAAAACCACAGCCATAGTAACACATGGGGCCTGTTTCATTCTGTCCACCAATACCACAGCCATAGTAACACATGCAGTATGCCCTGTTTCATTCTGTCCACCAATACCACAGCCATAGTAACACATGCAGTAGGCCCTGTTTCATTCCGTCCACCAATACCACAGCCATAGTAACACATGCAGTAGGCCCTGTTTCATTCTGCCCACCAAAACCACAGCCATGGTAACACATGCAGTAGGCCCTGTTTCATTCTGTCCACCAATACCACAGCCATAGTAACACATGGGGCCTGTTTCATTCTGTAGTAACACATGCAGCAGACCCTGTTTCATTCCGTCCACCAATACCACAGCCATAGTAACACATGCAGTAGGCCCTGTTTCATTCTGCCCACCAAAACCACAGCCATAGTAACACATGCAGTAGGCCCTGTTTCATTCTGTCCACCAATACCACAGCCATAGTAACACATGCAGTAGGCCCTGTTTCATTCTGCCCACCAATACCACAGCCATAGTAACACATGCAGTAGGCCCTGTTTCATTCTGTCCACCAATACCACAGCCATAGTAACACATGGGGCCCTGTTTCATTCTGTCCACCAATACCACAGCCATAGTAACAGATGGGGCCCTGTTTCATTCTGTCCACCAATACCACAGCCATAGTAACACATGCAGCAGACCCTGTTTCATTCCGTCCTCCAATACCACAGCCATAGTAACACATGCAGTAGGCCCTGTTTCATTCTGTCCACCAATACCACAGCCATAGTAACACATGCAGTAGGCCCTGTTTCATTCTGTCCACCAATACCACAGCCATAGTAACACATGCAGCAGACCCTGTTTCATTCCGTCCACCAATACCACAGCCATAGTAACACATGCAGTAGGCCCTGTTTCATTCTGTCCACCAATACCACAGCCATGGTAACAAATGCAGTAGGCCCTATTTCATTCTGTTTACCAAAACCACAGCCGTAGTAACACATGCAGTATGCCCTGTATCATTCTGTCCACCAATACCACAGCCATAGTAACACATGCAGTAGACCCTGTTTCCTTCTTTCCACCAATACCACAGCCATTGTAACACATGCAGTATGCCCTGTTTCATTCCGTCCACCAATACCACATTGGGCCCTGTTTCATTCTGTCCACCAATACCACAGCCATAGTAACACATGCAGTAGGCCCTGTTTCATTCCGTCCACCAATACCACAGCCATAGTAACATATGCAGTAGCCCCTGTTTCATTCTGTCCACCAATACCACAGCCATGTTAACACATGCAGTAGGCCCTGTTTCATTCTGTCCACCAATACCACAGCCAAAGTAACACATGCAGTAGGCCCTGTTTCATTCTGTCCACCAATACCACAGCCAAAGTAACACATGCAGTAGGCCCTGTTTCATTCTGTCCACCAATACCACAGCCAAAGTAACACATGCAGTAGGCCCTGTTTCATTCTGTCCACCAATACCACAGCCATAGTAACACATGCAGTATGCCCTGTTTCATTCTGTTTACCAAAACCACAGCCATAGTAACACATGGGGCCCTGTTTCATTCTGTCCACCAATACCACAGCCATAGTAACACATGGGGCCCTGTTTCATTCTGTCCACCAATACCACAGCCATAGTAACACATGCAGTAGGCCCTATTTAATTATGTCCACCAATACCACAGCCATAGTAACACATGCAGTAGGCCCTATTTAATTATGTCCACCAATACCAATACCATAGCCATAATAACACATGCAGTAGGCCCTGTTTCATTCTGTCCACCAATACCACAGCCAAAGTAACACATGCAGTAGGCCCTGTTTCATTCTGTCCACCAATACCACAGCCAAAGTAACACATGCAGTAGGCCCTGTTTCATTCTGTCCACCAATACCACAGCCATAGTAACACATGCAGTATGCCCTGTTTCATTCTGTTTACCAAAACCACAGCCATAGTAACACATGGGGCCCTGTTTCATTCTGTCCACCAATACCACAGCCATAGTAACACATGGGGCCCTGTTTCATTCTGTCCACCAATACCACAGCCATAGTAACACATGCAGTAGGCCCTATTTAATTATGTCCACCAATACCACAGCCATAGTAACACATGCAGTAGGCCCTATTTAATTATGTCCACCAATACCAATACCATAGCCATAGTAACACATGCAGTAGGCCCTGTTTCATTCTGTCCACCAATACCACAGCCATAGTAACACATGCAGTCGGCCCTGTTTCCATCTGTCCACCAATACCACAGCCATAGTAACACATGCAGTAGGCCCTGTTTCATTCTCTCCACAGATACCACAGAAACACATGCAGTAGACCCTGTTTCATTCTGTTTACCAATAACACAGCCATAGTAACACATTGGGCCCTATTTCATTCTGTCCACCAATACCACAGCCATGGTAACACATGCAGTAGGCCCTGTTTCAATCTGTCCACCAATACCACAGCCATAGTAACACATGCAGTAGGCCCTATTTCATTCTGTCCACCAATACCAATACCATAGTAACACATGCAGTAGACCCTGTTTAATTCTGTCCACCAATACCACAGCCATAGTAACACATGCAGTAGAGCCTGTTTCATTCTGTCCACCAATACCACAGCCATAGTAACACATGCAGTAGGCCCTGTTTCCTTCTGTCCAACAATACCACAGCCATAGTAACACATGCAGTAGGCCCTGTTTCATTCTGTCCACCAATACCACAGCCATGGTAACACATGCAGTAGGCCCTATTTCATTCTGTTTACCAAAACTACAGCCATAGTAACACATGGGGCCCTGTTTCATTCTGTCCACCAATACCACAGCCATTGTAACACATGCAGTATGCCCTGTTTCATTCCGTCCACCAATACCACATTGGGCCCTGTTTCATTCTGTCCACCAATACCACAGCCATAGTAACACATGCAGTAGGCCCTGTTTCATTCCGTCCACCAATACCACAGCCATAGTAACACATGCAGTAGCCCCTGTTTCATTCTGTCCACCAATACCACAGCCATGTTAACACATGCAGTAGGCCCTGTTTCATTCTGTCCACCAATACCACAGCCAAAGTAACACATGCAGTAGGCCCTGTTTCATTCTGTCCACCAATACCACAGCCATAGTAACACATGCAGTATGCCCTGTTTCATTCTGTTTACCAAAACCACAGCCATAGTAACACATGGGGCCCTGTTTCATTCTGTCCACCAATACCACAGCCATAGTAACACATGGGGCCCTGTTTCATTCTGTCCACCAATACCACAGCCATAGTAACACATGCAGTAGGCCCTATTTAATTATGTCCACCAATACCACAGCCATAGTAACACATGCAGTAGGCCCTATTTAATTATGTCCACCAATACCAATACCATAGCCATAGTAACACATGCAGTAGGCCCTGTTTCATTCTGTCCACCAATACCACAGCCATAGTAACACATGCAGTAGCCCCTGTTTCATTCTGTCCACCAATACCACAGCCATGTTAACACATGCAGTAGGCCCTGTTTCATTCTGTCCACCAATACCACAGCCAAAGTAACACATGCAGTAGGCCCTGTTTCATTCTGTCCACCAATACCACAGCCAAAGTAACACATGCAGTAGGCCCTGTTTCATTCTGTCCACCAATACCACAGCCATAGTAACACATGCAGTATGCTCTGTTTCATTCTGTTTACCAAAACCACAGCCATAGTAACACATGGGGCACTGTTTCATTCTGTCCACCAATACCACAGCCATAGTAACACATGGGGCCCTGTTTCATTCTGTCCACCAATACCACAGCCATAGTAACACATGCAGTAGGCCCTATTTAATTATGTCCACCAATACCACAGCCATAGTAACACATGCAGTAGGCCCTATTTAATTATGTCCACCAATACCAATACCATAGCAACACATGCAGTAGGCCCTGTTTCATTCTGTCCACCAATACCACAGCCATAGTAACACATGCAGTCGGCCCTGTTTCCATCTGTCCACCAATACCACAGCCATAGTAACACATGCAGTAGGCCCTGTTTCATTCTCTCCACAGATACCACAGAAACACATGCAGTAGACCCTGTTTCATTCTGTTTACCAATAGCACAGCCATAGTAACACATTGGGCCCTATTTCATTCTGTACACCAATACCACAGCCATAGTAACACATGCAGTAGACCCTGTTTCATTCTGTCCACCAATACCACAGCCATGGTAACACATGCAGTAGGCCCTGTTTCAATCTGTCCACCAATACCACAGCCATAGTAACACATGCAGTAGGCCCTATTTCATTCTGTCCACCAATACCAATACCATAGTAACACATGCAGTAGACCCTGTTTAATTCTGTCCACCAATACCACAGCCATAGTAACACATGCAGTAGGCCCTGTTTCATTCTGTCCACCAATACCACAGCCATAGTAACACATGCAGTAGGCCCTGTTTCATTCTGTCCACCAATACCACAGCCATAGTAACACATGCAGTAGGCCCTGTTTCATTCTGTCCACCAATACCACAGCCATAGTAACACATGCAGTAGGCCCTATTTAATTATGTCCACCAATACCACAGCCATAGTAACACATGCAGTAGGCCCTATTTAATTATGTCCACCAATACCAATACCATAGCCATAGTAACACATGCAGTAGGCCCTGTTTCATTCTGTCCACCAATACCACAGCCATAGTAACACATGCAGTATGCCCTGTTTCATTCTGTCCACCAATACCACAGCCATGGTAACACATGCAGTAGGCCCTGTTTCATTCTGTCCACCAATACCACAGCCATGGTAACACATGCAGTAGGCCCTGTTTCATTCTGTCCACCAATACCACAGCCATAGTAACACATGCAGTAGGCCCTGTTTCATTCTGTCCACCAATACCACAGCCATAGTAACACATGCAGTAGGCACTGTTTCATTCTGTCCACCAATACCACAGCCATAGTAACACATGCAGTAGGCCCTGTTTCATTCTGTCCACCAATACCACAGCCATAGTAACACATGGGGCCCTGTTTCATTCTGTCCACCAATACCACAGCCATAGTAACACATGCAGTAGGCCCTGTTTCATTCTGTCCACCAATACCACAGCCATAGTAACACATGCAGTAGGCCCTGTTTCATTCTGTCCACCAATACCACAGCCATAGTAACACATGCAGTAGGCCCTGTTTCATTCTGTCCACCAATACCACAGCCATAGTAACACATGCAGTAGGCCCTGTTTCATTCTGTCCACCAATACCACAGCCATAGTAACACATGCAGTAGGCCCTATTTCATTCTGTCCACCAATACCAATGCCATAGTAACACATGCAGTAGACCCTGTTTAATTCTGTCCACCAATACCACAGCCATAGTAACAAATGCAGTAGAGCCTGTTTCATTCTGTCCACCAATACCACAGCCATAGTAACACATGCAGTAGGCCCTGTTTCATTCTGTCCACCAATACCACAGCCATGGTAACACATGCAGTAGGCCCTATTTCATTCTTTTTACCAAAACCACAGCCATAGTAACACATGGGGCCCTGTTTCATTCTGTCCACCAATACCACAGCCATAGTAACACATGCAGTATGCCCTGTTTCATTCTGTCCACCAATACCACATTGGGCCCTGTTTCATTCTGTCCACCAATACCACAGCCATAGTAACACATGCAGTAGGCCCTGTTTCATTCCGTCCACCAAAACCACAGCCATAGTAACACATGGGGCCCTGTTTCATTCTGTCCACCAATACCACAGCCATAGTAACACATGCAGTATGCCCTGTTTCATTCTGTCCACCAATACCACAGCCATAGTAACACATGCAGTCGGCCCTGTTTCCATCTGTCCACCAATACCACAGCCATAGTAACACATGCAGTAGGCCCTGTTTCATTCTCTCCACAGATACCACAGAAACACATGCAGTAGACCCTGTTTCATTCTGTTTACCAATAGCACAGCCATAGTAACACATTGGGCCCTATTTCATTCTGTACACCAATACCACAGCCATAGTAACACATGCAGTAGGCCCTGTTTCATTCTGTCCACCAATACCAATACCATAGTAACACATGCAGTAGACCCTGTTTAATTCTGTCCACCAATACCACAGCCATAGTAACACATGCAGTAGAGCCTGTTTCATTCTGTCCACCAATACCACAGCCATAGTAACACGTGCAGTAGGCCCTGTTTCCTTCTGTCCAACAATACCACAGCCATAGTAACACATTCAGTAGGCCCTGTTTCATTCTGTCCACCAATACCACAGCCATGGTAACACATGCAGTAGGCCCTATTTCATTCTGTTTACCAAAACTACAGCCAAGTAACACATGG
>NW_024060496.1:10000-24038 GCF_016432855.1 Salvelinus namaycush | reverse complement strand
TGTCATTTATACCATATAACATGTTTTAACCTTGTGTCACTATAAGGTTGAACTTATATCATATTGGATCTCCATTGTATTGTTCAGGTGTGCTTGACCTCTACTCTAACTGCCCATCACTTTACTTAGCTCTATTCCTATCTGAACCGTACAATGCAACCTGTTACCGGCTATCTTGCCCAGTAACAGTGCAGACCAATCAAAATTACCTCCTCCACCTGGGCTTAAATGCACAGACTAAAGAGGCAGCACCCCTCACAGCTCTACAAGGAGACAACAGACAGGCTGCATTCTACTCCATACACCCAACCAGGACCACAATCAAGGCAAGTACATTACATAGCACACTGTACTGTATATGTAGATATATATTTATATATACATACACTTTTTACAACTTTTTGCACCCTTTTACTTTAATTTTATTTGGATATATTCTCCTCCCTGCTACCTGATGAAGCCGAGTAAGGCAGAAACGCGTCGTGGCTGGGACTCCTCTAGATCTGTAGTGTTGCTGTAAGGAAGGCAGGTTCCACACAGACGTCGGAGGGGTCTCCTTTTGGCTACTATTTTATTTGATACTTTTCTTTCCTAATTGGAGTTTTACACAGCTCTCATACCATGTACACATAGGATGAAGTGGAGTGTGACTTTGCTTGTTATCCCTCACACACTTGTGGGGATATATGTGTATGCTTCTGTATATGTTAAAAATATGTGTATAGCTATTTCCCCTCTTATGTTCATGTTTGTTTGCATGTGTACCCCCCACCCCACCTTTGGTCCCACCCTACAGACAGATAGACACTAACGCTTAGCTATCACACCACAGGGCCTTTTACCATTAGGTTACCCTAAAAATACATAGGGACCTTTAGGACCGTTAAAATAGATCTTCAATAGCACTTACCATGACCATGGACTCGTAATTAAAACTTTCCTCTAGCGACTTTACTAGCACTATGGTAGGTTAGATAGATAGACCACTAACGCTCAGCTATCACACCACAGGGCCCTCCTACCATTAGATTACCCTAAAAATACATAGGTGACCTTTAGGACTGTTTAAAATAAATCTTTAATAGCTATTACCATGACCATGGACTCGTAATTAAAACTTTCCTCTAGCGACTTTACTAGCACTATGGGAGTTAGACAGATAGACACTAACGCTTAGCTATCACACCACAGGGCCCTTTTACCATTAGGTTACCCTAAAATACATAGGTGACCTTTAGGACCGTTAAAATAAATCTTTAATAGCATTTACCATGACCATGGACTCGTAATTAAAACTTTCCTCTAGCGACTTTATTAGCACTATGGAGTTTACCATGACTATGGACTCTCAATAATAATAATACTCTCCTTTAGTTAAAATATTCCCCTTCTTTTTGGTTTTCTGGACTCAGGGTTGCCATGACCATGGGCCTTGAAGAAAAGAAACAATAAAATAGAACTTATTTAAATAGAACTATTTCAAAAAAAACCTTACCAACCCACATCCTTCCAAAATACCTCTCATCTACACCCACCAGCACCCCCAACGGACGAGTACCTTTTTTCTCAAACAACTCTGGGGGCCCCGACCTTGGCGACTCACCCGCGGCGTGTGCACCTTAAGCATTAGGCCCGACCATACACCAAGAAAGAAGAACCGGAGGAAATGGTATAGACCGGACCCTTCGGGACCCCTTGGGTCCTGTTGGTAGACCTATCGGCACAACCCTCCCAACCCCGCACAAACAGGAGACTCACGTACCGCGCTGGACGACTATCTACCCCAGTTTAGAACTGGATTGGCAGTATGTCCAGTAGCGCGTGTTTCATCCTTGGGGTTGGGATAACTAAAAGAGGGGCTTTGGGGTTTGGCGCCGCGCCTGGAGTATCGCCTTGGCCGTGTAACCCCTGGGGTGCCCAGATTATGTCTGGCGGAGAATTGGATCCCCACTAACTTTCACTGGGGGACCCCTTACCCCGCCGCACTAAGCCTGGACAACCGATCCACACTTTTTTACCTGGACTACGATCATATTCACTGTCTAGGGAGGATATACCTCTGGAAATACTACGATCCTGGAAGGGAGTTATTCCATTGGTCACTATCACCCAAACCACTGAATTACCTGGGACCGAAATGGTAGGGATGGAGCATGGCTATCAACTGTAACTCCTGGCAGACGTACAAAGGCCAGAGGTTGTTTTGCCTGATCCAAAAAACCCCCGATAGACTTCCTGAAACGTAGGACGGAACTCCTAAGGTGGATGTATGACAGCCGTGAAGAGGGCTTGCCTTCTGGGTTCTTATCTGCCCAAACCTATGGGAGTTCAATGACTTACCACTCGACAGGGACACATGGCAACCAACTGAGGTCCGGACCTGCACAAGGTACGCAACTCGACGGTTTTGCCTGATCCTACGTTGAGTATACCCATACGGACTAGCTGGATTGGACTATACATGGGTTGATTCAGAGTTAGGATCCTGGAAGGGAATAACCCCTGAATTACACACATGATTGAAAAGATCCAGGACCTAAACTGACGAACACGGAAGTGAATACATAGACAACGTGGAGCTAAGAGAGAAGGATCCGAGGGGGAGTAAACTCCTAGGTTGCACTATGCTTTCCACATCCGTCGACATAGCGGACCTAGACATCTTGACCACACCACTCGATATGGACACATGGCAACCAACCGAGGACCAATCCTGCATAAGGGGCGCAACTCAAGGGATTTTGCCTGATCCTAAATCGAGTCGACAGACCTACCTAAACTTAACCATTCCTAAAACTATACCTTACCCTAACCCTAAACTTAACCATTTTACTAACCATACCTAACCTTAACCCCAAAACATTACCCTAAACCACTCTAAAACATATACCTTACCCTAACCTCAACCCTAAACTTAACCATTTTACTAACCATACCTAACCTTAACCTTAAAACATTACCCCAACCCTAAACCTAACCCTAAACCACTCTAAAAAATATACCTTACCCTAACTTTAGCCCTAAACTTAACCATTTTACTAACCATACCTAACCCTAACCCCCACCCTAAGGACAGACGACTCTTTAACCCTAGTAATGGGTTAATCCACCAGTGGGCTCCATGGGGCCTACAACTTTGGCCGGCCGCGCCCAGACCCCTCCGGACCGCGCGCACATGTGTGGAGTGCACCCCCTCCCTTCCCCCCTCCGGTTTCCACGTGTCAGAGATGGAAGTGGATCAACCGACTCAAAACTAGAAACCTAACCCTAACCCTAACCCTAACCCTAACCCTAACCCTAACCCTAACCCCTAACCCCTAACCCTAACCCTAACCCTAACCTAACCCTAACCCCTAACCCCTAACCCTAACCCTAACCCTAACCCTAACCCTAACCCTAACCCCTAACCCTAAACCCTAACCCTAACCCTAACCCTAACCCTAACCTAACCCTAACCCTAACCTAACCCTAACCCTAACCCTAACCCTAACCCTAACCCTAACCCTAACCCTAACCCTAACCCTAACCCTAACCCTAACCCTAACCCATAACCCTAACCCTAACCCTAACCCTAACCCTAACCCTAACCCTAACCCTAACCCTAACCCCTAACCCTAACCCTAACCCCTAACCCCTAACCCCTAACCCTAACCCTAACCCTAACCCTAACCCCTAACCCTAACCCTAACCCTAACCCTAACCCCTAACCCTAACCCCTAACCCTAACCCTAACCCTAACCCCTAACCCTGACCCTGACCCTGACCCTGACCCTGACCCTGACCCTGACCCTAACCCTAACCCTAACCCTAACCCTAACCCTAACTTTTTGCACCCTTTTACTTTAATTTTATTTGGATATATTCTCCTCCCTGCTACCTGATGAAGCCGAGTAAGGCAGAAACGCGTCGTGGCTGGGACTCCTCTAGATCTGTAGTGTTGCTGTAAGGAAGGCAGGTTCCACACAGACGTCGGAGGGGTCTCCTTTTGGCTACTATTTTATTTGTATACTTTTCTTTCCTTAATTGGAGTTTTACACAGCTCTCATACACATGTACACATAGGATGAAGTGGAGTGTGACTTTGCTTGTTATCCCTCACCACTTGTGGGGATATATGTGTATGCTTCTGTATATGTTACAAATATATGTGTATAGCTATTTCCCCTCTTATGTTCATGTTTGTTTGCATGTGTACCCCCACCCCACCTTTGGTCCCAACCCTACAGACAGATAGACACTAACGCTTAGCTATCACACCACAGGGCCCTTTTACCATTAGGTTACCCTAAAAATACATAGGTGACCTTTAGGACCGTTAAAATAGATCTTCAATAGCACTTACCATGACCATGGACTCGTAATTAAAACTTTCCTCTAGCGACTTTACTAGCACTATGGTAGTTAGATAGATAGACACTAACGCTCAGCTATCACACCACAGGGCCCTCCTACCATTAGATTACCCTAAAAATACATAGGTGACCTTTAGGACTGTTAAAATAAATCTTTAATAGCATTTACCATGACCATGGACTCGTAATTAAAACTTTCCTCTAGCGACTTTACTAGCACTATGGGAGTTAGACAGATAGACACTAACGCTTAGCTATCACACCACAGGGCCCTTTTACCATTAGGTTACCCTAAAAATACATAGGTGACCTTTAGGACCGTTAAAATAAATCTTTAATAGCATTTACCATGACCATGGACTCGTAATTAAAACTTTCCTCTAGCGACTTTATTAGCACTATGGGAGTTACCATGACTATGGACTCTCAATAATAATAATACTCTCCTTTAGTTAAAATATTCCCCTTCTTTTTTGGTTTTCTGGACTCAGGGTTGCCATGACCATGGGCCTTGAAGAAAAGAAACAATAAAATAGAACTTATTTAAATAGAACTATTTCAAAAAAAACCTTACCAACCCACCATCCTTCCAAAATACCTCTCATCTACACCCACCAGCACCCCCAACGGACGAGTACCTTTTTTCTCCAACAACTCTGGGGGCCCCGACCTTGGCGACTCACCCGCGGCGTGTGCACCTTAAGCATTAGGCCCGACCATACACCAAGAAAGAAGACCGGAGGAAATGGTATAGACCGGACCCTTCGGGACCCCTTGGGGTCCTGTTGGTAGACCTATCGGCACAACCCTCCCAACCCCGCACAAACAGGAGACTCACGTACCGCGCTGGACGACTATCTACCCCAGTTTAGAACTGGATTGGCAGTATGTCCAGTAGCGCGTGTTTCATCCTTGGGGTTGGGATAACTAAAAGAGGGGCTTTGGGGTTTGGCGCCGCGCCTGGAGTATCGCCTTGGCCGTGTAACCCCTGGGGTGCCCAGATTATGTCTGGCGGAGAATTGGATCCCACTAACTTTCACTGGGGGACCCCTTACCCCGCCGCACTAAGCCTGGACAACCGATCCACACTTTTTTACCTGGACTACGATCATATTCACTGTCTAGGGAGGATATACCTCTGGTAATACTACGATCCTGGAAGGGAGTTATTCCATTGGTCACTATCACCCAAACCACTGAATTACCTGGGACCGAAATGGTAGGGATGGAGCATGGCTATCAACTGTAACTCCTGGCAGACGTACAAAGGCCAGAGGTTGTTTTGCCTGATCCAAAAAACCCCCGATAGACTTCCTGAAACGTAGGACGGAACTCCTAAGGTGGATGTATGACAGCCGTGAAGAGGGCTTGCCTTCTGGGTTCTTATCTGCCCAAACCTATGGGAGTTCAATGACTTACCACTCGACAGGGACACATGGCAACCAACTGAGGTCCGGACCTGCACAAGGTACGCAACTCGACGGTTTTGCCTGATCCTACGTTGAGTATACCCATACGGACCAGCTGGATTGGACTATACATGGGTTGATTCAGAGTTAGGATCCTGGAAGGGAATAACCCCTGAATTACACACATGATTGAAAACATCCAGGACCTAAACTGACGAACACGGAAGTGAATACATAGACAACGTGGAGCTAAGAGAGAAGGATCCGAGGGGGAGTAAACTCCTAGGTTGCACTATGCTTTCCACATCCGTCGACATAGCGGACCTAGACATCTTGACCACACCACTCGATATGGACACATGGCAACCAACCGAGGACCAATCCTGCATAAGGGGCGCAACTCAAGGGATTTTGCCTGATCCTAAATCGAGTCGACAGACCTACCTAAACTTAACCATTCCTAAAACTATACCTTACCCTAACCCTAAACTTAACCATTTTACTAACCATACCTAACCTTAACCCTAAAACATTACCCTAAACCACTCTAAAACATATACCTTACCCTAACCTCAACCCTAAACTTAACCATTTTACTAACCATACCTAACCTTAACCTTAAAACATTACCCCAACCCTAAACCTAACCCTAAACCACTCTAAAAAATATACCTTACCCTAACTTTAGCCCTAAACTTAACCATTTTACTAACCATACCTAACCCTAACCCCCACCCTAAGGACAGACGACTCTTTAACCCTAGTAATGGGTTAATCCACCAGTGGGCTCCATGGGGCCTACAACTTTGGCCGGCCGCGCCCAGACCCCTCCGGACCGCGCGCACATGTGTGGAGTGCACCCCCTCCCTTCCCCCCTCCGGTTTCCACGTGTCAGAGATGGAAGTGGATCAACCGACTCAAAACTAGAAACCTAACCCTAACCCTAACCCTAACCCTAACCCTAACCCATTTTACTAACCATACCTAACCTTAACCCTAAAACATTACCCTAAACCACTCTAAAACATATACCTTACCCTAACCTCAACCCTAAACTTAACCATTTTACTAACCATACCTAACCTTAACCTTAAAACATTACCCCAACCCTAAACCTAACCCTAAACCACTCTAAAAAATATACCTTACCCTAACTTTAGCCCTAAACCTAACCATTTTACTAACCATACCTAACCCTAACCCCCACCCTAAGGACAGACGACTCTTTAACCCTAGTAATGGGTTAATCCACCAGTGGGCTCCATGGGGCCTACAACTTTGGCCGGCCGCGCCCAGACCCCTCCGGACCGCGCGCACATGTGTGGAGTGCACCCCCTCCCTTCCCCCCTCCGGTTTCCACGTGTCAGAGATGGAAGTGGATCAACCGACTCAAAACTAGAAACCTAACCCTAACCCTAACCCTAACCCTAACCCTAACCCTAACCCTAACCTCTCATACACATGTACACATAGGATGAAGTGGAGTGTGACTTTGCTTGTTATCCCTCACCACTTGTGGGGATATATGTGTATGCTTCTGTATATGTTAAAAATATACGTGTATAGCTATTTCCCCTCTTATGTTCATGTTTGTTTGCATGTGTACCCCCACCCCACCTTTGGTCCCAACCCTACAGACAGATAGACACTAACGCTTAGCTATCACACCACAGGGCCCTTTTACCATTAGGTTACCCTAAAAATACATAGGTGACCTTTAGGACCGTTAAAATAGATCTTCAATAGCACTTACCATGACCATGGACTCGTAATTAAAACTTTCCTCTAGCGACTTTACTAGCACTATGGTAGTTAGATAGATAGACACTAACGCTCAGCTATCACACCACAGGGCCCTCCTACCATTAGATTACCCTAAAAATACATAGGTGACCTTTAGGACTGTTAAAATAAATCTTTAATAGCATTTACCATGACCATGGACTCGTAATTAAAACTTTCCTCTAGCGACTTTACTAGCACTATGGGAGTTAGACAGATAGACACTAACGCTTAGCTATCACACCACAGGGCCCTTTTACCATTAGGTTACCCTAAAAATACATAGGTGACCTTTAGGACCGTTAAAATAAATCTTTAATAGCATTTACCATGACCATGGACTCGTAATTAAAACTTTCCTCTAGCGACTTTATTAGCACTATGGGAGTTACCATGACTATGGACTCTCAATAATAATAATACTCTCCTTTAGTTAAAATATTCCCCTTCTTTTTGGTTTTCTGGACTCAGGGTTGCCATGACCATGGGCCTTGAAGAAAAGAAACAATAAAATAGAACTTATTTAAATAGAACTATTTCAAAAAAAACCTTACCAACCCACCATCCTTCCAAAATACCTCTCATCTACACCCACCAGCACCCCCAACGGACGAGTACCTTTTTTCTCCAACAACTCTGGGGGCCCCGACCTTGGCGACTCACCCGCGGCGTGTGCACCTTAAGCATTAGGCCCGACCATACACCAAGAAAGAAGACCGGAGGAAATGGTATAGACCGGACCCTTCGGGACCCCTTGGGGTCCTGTTGGTAGACCTATCGGCACAACCCTCCCAACCCCGCACAAACAGGAGACTCACGTACCGCGCTGGACGACTATCTACCCCAGTTTAGAACTGGATTGGCAGTATGTCCAGTAGCGCGTGTTTCATCCTTGGGGTTGGGATAACTAAAAGAGGGGCTTTGGGGTTTGGCGCCGCGCCTGGAGTATCGCCTTGGCCGTGTAACCCCTGGGGTGCCCAGATTATGTCTGGCGGAGAATTGGATCCCACTAACTTTCACTGGGGGACCCCTTACCCCGCCGCACTAAGCCTGGACAACCGATCCACACTTTTTTACCTGGACTACGATCATATTCACTGTCTAGGGAGGATATACCTCTGGTAATACTACGATCCTGGAAGGGAGTTATTCCATTGGTCACTATCACCCAAACCACTGAATTACCTGGGACCGAAATGGTAGGGATGGAGCATGGCTATCAACTGTAACTCCTGGCAGACGTACAAAGGCCAGAGGTTGTTTTGCCTGATCCAAAAAACCCCCGATAGACTTCCTGAAACGTAGGACGGAACTCCTAAGGTGGATGTATGACAGCCGTGAAGAGGGCTTGCCTTCTGGGTTCTTATCTGCCCAAACCTATGGGAGTTCAATGACTTACCACTCGACAGGGACACATGGCAACCAACTGAGGTCCGGACCTGCACAAGGTACGCAACTCGACGGTTTTGCCTGATCCTACGTTGAGTATACCCATACGGACCAGCTGGATTGGACTATACATGGGTTGATTCAGAGTTAGGATCCTGGAAGGGAATAACCCCTGAATTACACACATGATTGAAAAGATCCAGGACCTAAACTGACGAACACGGAAGTGAATACATAGACAACGTGGAGCTAAGAGAGAAGGATCCGAGGGGGAGTAAACTCCTAGGTTGCACTATGCTTTCCACATCCGTCGACATAGCGGACCTAGACATCTTGACCACACCACTCGATATGGACACATGGCAACCAACCGAGGACCAATCCTGCATAAGGGGCGCAACTCAAGGGATTTTGCCTGATCCTAAATCGAGTCGACAGACCTACCTAAACTTAACCATTCCTAAAACTATACCTTACCCTAACCCTAAACTTAACCATTTTACTAACCATACCTAACCTTAACCCTAAAACATTACCCTAAACCACTCTAAAACATATACCTTACCCTAACCTCAACCCTAAACTTAACCATTTTACTAACCATACCTAACCTTAACCTTAAAACATTACCCCAACCCTAAACCTAACCCTAAACCACTCTAAAAAATATACCTTACCCTAACTTTAGCCCTAAACTTAACCATTTTACTAACCATACCTAACCCTAACCCCCACCCTAAGGACAGACGACTCTTTAACCCTAGTAATGGGTTAATCCACCAGTGGGCTCCATGGGGCCTACAACTTTGGCCGGCCGCGCCCAGACCCCTCCGGACCGCGCGCACATGTGTGGAGTGCACCCCCTCCCTTCCCCCCTCCGGTTTCCACGTGTCAGAGATGGAAGTGGATCAACCGACTCAAAACTAGAAACCTAACCCTAACCCTAACCCTAACCCTAACCCCTAACCCTAACCCTAACCCTAACCCTAACCCTAACCCTAACCCCCTAACCCTAACCCTAACCCTAACCCTAACCCTAACCCTAACCCTAACCCTAACCCTAACCCAGACCCCTCTGGCCCGCGCGCATATGATGTGGAGTGCACCCCCTCCCTTCCCCCCTCCGGTTTCCACGTGTCAGAGATGGAAGTGGATCAACCGACTCAAAACTAGAAACCTAACCCTAACCCTAACCCTAACCCTAACCCTAACCCAACCCTAACCCTAACCCTAACCCTAAACCCTAACCCTAACCCTAACCCTAACCCTAACCCCTAACCCTAACCCTAACCTTAACCATTCTAAAAAACCATACCTAACCTTAACCCTAACCCTCTAACCCTAACCCTAACCCTAACCCTAACCCTAAGAAGGTCGTAAGTTCCATCAGCAGTGCCACAGGTGCCATAGGTGCCAAACCCCTGCCTGGGTAATTTTTAAAGCTATTTAAAAAAAAAAAATATGCCGGGCAAGAGGCACTCTGACCGGGGTAACATTAGGTGTGCACTGCCCCCCCCTGGAGCCCTGTGGCACTTGGCACTTGGCACTTGGCACTTTAAACCTTTCATAAGTGCCATAGGTGCCAGACCCCTGACTGGGTCATTTTTAAAGAATAAA
The DNA here is from genome assembly GCF_016432855.1 of Salvelinus namaycush. NCBI lineage: Eukaryota > Metazoa > Chordata > Actinopteri > Salmoniformes > Salmonidae > Salvelinus > Salvelinus namaycush. The sequence goes on along the minus strand of NW_024060496.1, from coordinate 13,489 downwards.
GGGCTACACACATTAAATACTATGCCGGGCAAGAGGCACTCTGACCGGGGTAACATTAGGTGTGCACTGCCCCCCCTGGAGCCCTGTGGCACTTGGCACTTGGCACTTGGCACTTTAAACCTTTCATAAGTGCCATAGGTGCCAGACCCCTGACTGGGTCATTTTAAAGAATAAAGGGCTACACACATTAAATACTATGCCGGGCAAGAGGCACTCTGACCGGGGTAACATTAGGTGTGCACTGCCCCCCCTGGAGCCCTGTGGCACTTGGCACTTGGCACTTGGCACTTTAAACCTTTCATAAGTGCCATAGGTGCCAGACCCCTGACTGGGTCATTTTTAAAGAATAAAGGGCTACACACATTAAATACTATGCCGGGCAAGAGGCACTCTGACCGGGGTAACATTAGGTGTGCACTGCCCCCCTGGAGCCCTGTGGCACTTGGCACTTGGCACTTGGCACTTTAAACCTTTCATAAGTGCCATAGGTGCCAGACCCCTGACTGGGTCATTTTTAAAGAATAAAGGGCTACACACATTAAATACTATGCCGGGCAAGAGGCACTCTGACCGGGGTAACATTAGGTGTGCACTGCCCCCCCTGGAGCCCTGTGGCACTTGGCACTTGGCACTTGGCACTTTAAACCTTTCATAAGTGCCATAGGTGCCAGACCCCTGACTGGGTCATTTTTAAAGAATAAAGGGCTACACACATTAAATACTATGCCGGGCAAGAGGCACTCTGACCGGGGTAACATTAGGTGTGCACTGCCCCCCCTGGAGCCCTGTGGCACTTGGCACTTGGCACTTGGCACTTTAAACCTTTCATAAGTGCCATAGGTGCCAGACCCCTGACTGGGTCATTTTTAAAGAATAAAGGGCTACACACATTAAATACTATGCCGGGCAAGAGGCACTCTGACCGGGGTAACATTAGGTGTGCACTGCCCCCCCTGGAGCCCTGTGGCACTTGGCACTTGGCACTTGGCACTTTAAACCTTTCATAAGTGCCATAGGTGCCAGACCCCTGACTGGGTCATTTTTAAAGAATAAAGGGCTACACACATTAAATACTATGCCGGGCAAGAGGCACTCTGACCGGGGTAACATTAGGTGTGCACTGCCCCCCTGGAGCCCTGTGGCACTTGGCACTTGGCACTTGGCACTTTAAACCTTTCATAAGTGCCATAGGTGCCAGACCCCTGACTGGGTCATTTTTAAAGGATAAAGGGCTACACACATTAAATACTATGCCGGGCAAGAGGCACTCTGACCGGGGTAACATTATGTGTGCACTGCCCCCCTGGAGCCCTGTGGCACTTGGCACTTGGCATTTGGCACTTGGCATTTGGCACTTTAAACCTTTCATAAGTGCCATAGAGTGGTAATTGCATAGGATTTCAGGGGTATACACATTAAATACTATGCCGGGCAAGAGGCACTCTGACGGGGTAACATTATGTGTGCACTACCCCCCTGGAGCCCTGTGGCACTTGGCACTTGGCATTTGGCACTTGGCATTTGGCACTTTAAACCTTTCATAAGTGCCATAGAGTGGTAATTGCATAGGATTTCAGGGCTATACACATTAAATACTATGCCGGGCAAGAGGCACTCTGACTGGGGTAACATTAGGTGTGCACTGCCCTGTGGCACTTGGCACTTGGCATTTGGCACTTGGCATTTGGCACTTTAAACCTTTCATAAGTGCCATAGAGTGGTAATTGCATAGGATTTCAGGGCTATACACATTAAATACTATGCCGGGCAAGAGGCACTCTGACTGGGGTAACATTAGGTGTGCACTGCCCTGTGGCACTTGGCACTTGGCACTTGGCATTTGGCACTTGGCATTTGGCACTTGGCACTTCCATAAGTGCCATAGAGTGGTAATTGCATAGGATTTCAGGGCTATACACATTAAATACTATGCCGGGCAAGAGGCACTTTGACTGGGATAAAATTATTATGGTAATTGCATAGGATTTCAGGGGTATACACATTAAATACTATGCCGGGCAAGAGGCACTTTGACTGGGATAAAATTATTATGGTAATTGCATAGGATTTCAGGGGTATACACATTAAATACTATGCCGGGCAAGAGGCACTTTGACTGGGATAAAATTATTATGGTAATTGCATAGGATTTCAGGGGTATACACATTAAATACTATGCCGGGCAAGAGGCACTTTGACTGGGATACAATTTTGTGGGTAATTGCATAGGATTTCAGGGCTACACACATTAAATACTATGCCGGGCAAGAGGCACTTTGACTGGGATAAAATTATTATGGTAATTGCATAGGATTTCAGGGGTATACACATTAAATACTATGCCGGGCTAGAGGCACTTTGACTGGGATACAATTTTGTGGGTAATTGCATAGGATTTCAGGGCTACACACATTAAATACTATGCCGGGCAAGAGGCACTCTGACTGGGGTAACATTATGTGTGCACTGCCCCCCTGGAGCCCTGTGGCACTTGGCACTTGGCACTTGGCATTTGGCACTTGGCACTTCCATAAGTGCCATAGAATGGTAATTGCATAGGATTTCAGGGGTATACACATTAAATACTATGCCGGGCTAGAGGCACTTTAACTGGGATACAATTTTTAAAATTCCCGCACCATCTGGATTTGTCCACAAGATGGCATCATTGGATAGGGTAAGCTGATTTTAGGCATTGGGGCCTGGGAACACAATGTACATCAATGGCAGGGCTTTGCTGAAGATTGATGGGGAAATGGTGATGGGAAAATGGGCCAAAAAAAAGGGGGACAGAGCAGCCAACCTCCAAAGAGGCTGACTGCTCTGCCCCCCTTAAGGACAGTGGAACTACGGACCTCCAGGGCTATAGGCCTTCACTCACTACCCGGGTCAACATGCATGTCTCCGGACGTGAGAGTACAGCTTACCCCCTGGAGATACGGACCTCCAGGGCTATAGGCCTTCACTCACTATCCGGGAAACATGCATGTCTCCGGACGTGAGAGTACAGCTTACCCCCTGGAGATACGGACCTCCAGGGCTATAGGCCTTCACTCACTATCCGGGGAACATGCATGTCTACGGACGTGAGAGTACAGCTTACCCCCTGGAGATACGGACCTCCAGGGCTATAGGCCTTCACTCACTACCCGGGGAACATGCATGTCTACGGACGTGAGAGTACAGCTTACCCCCTGGAGATACGGACCTCCAGGGCTATAGGCCTTCACTCACTACCCGGGTCAACATACATGTCTACGGACGTGAGAGTACAGCTTACCCCCTGGAGATACGGACCTCCAGGGCTATAGGCCTTCACTCACTATCCGGGGAACATGCATGTCTACGGACGTGAGAGTACAGCTTACCCCCTGGAGATACGGACCTCCAGGGCTATAGGCCTTCACTCACTACCCGGGTCAACATACATGTCTACGGACGTGAGAGTACAGCTTACCCCCTGGAGATACGGACCTCCAGGGCTATAGG
>NW_024060495.1:15000-17500 GCF_016432855.1 Salvelinus namaycush | reverse complement strand
GAGACCGTCTCTATGCGGTCGGTGGTTACGATGGAACGGTGTACCTGAACACTGTCGAGGCCTACGATCCCCAGACCAACGAGTGGACACAGGTACACACACACACACACACACACACACACACACACACACACACACACACACACACACACACACACACACACACACACACACACACACACACCTTCAGGTATACACACACACACACACACACACACACACACACACACACACACACACACACACACACACACCTTCAGGTATACACACACACACACACACATCCCTTCAGGTACACACACACACACACACACACACACACACACACACACACACACACACACACACACACACACACATCCCTTCAGGTACACACACACATCCCTTCAGGTACACACACACACACACACACACACACACACACACACACACACACACACACACACACACACACACACACACACACACACACACACACACACACACATCCCTTCAGGTATAAACACAATATGTTCTCTGGTTATTATCTATCCATAGTCACTTTAATAACTCTACCTACATTTACTGATACTCTTTAAGTATTTGTTACTTTTTATTTTTTAATTTTCTATTTTTTACTGAACACTTATTTTTCTTAAAACTGCATTGTTGGTTATTAAGGGCTTGTGACAAATTCAATGCAGTTTGATTTGTTCCTTCCTGTGTTTTTCCTCTAGGTGGCTCCACTGTGTCTGGGCCGGGCTGGGGCCTGTGTGGTGGCCGTCAAACTGTGAACACTCTTTGGACCCTCCCCATTCTTCCTTGTCTCCAGGGTTACCACCAATGTGATGACGTTTACCTCTTAACATTCCACTAAAACCAGGAAGACATTATAGACATTGAGTTGGAGAGGAGATTACTGACTACAGATTGAAGAGCTCTCTCTGTCTCTCTCTGTCTCTCTGTCTGTCTCTCTCTCTGTCTCTCTCTCTGTCTCTCTGTCTGTCTCTCTCTCTGTCTCTCTCTCTGTCTCTCTCTCTCTCTCTCTGTCTCTCTCTCTGTCTCTCTCTCTCTCTGTCTCTCTCTCTCTCTCTCTCTCTCTCTCTCTCTCTCTCTCTCTCTGTCTCTCTCTCTGTCTCTCTCTCTGTCTCTCTCTCTGTCTCTCTCTCTGTCTCTCTCTGTCTCTCTCTCTGTCTGTCTCTCTCTCTGTCTCTCTCTCTCTCTCTCTCTCTCTCTCTCTCTCTCTCTCTGTCTCTCTCTCTGTCTCTCTCTCTCTCTCTCTCTCTCTCTCTGTCTCTCTCTGTCTCTCTCTCTGTCTCTCTGTCTCTCTCTGTCTCTGTCTCTCTTTCTCTCTCTCTCTCTCCTCCCCTCTCTCTCTGTCTCTCTCTGTCTCTGTCTCTCTCTCTCTGTCTCTCTTTCTCTCTCTCTGCCTGTCTCTCTGTCTCTCTCTCTCTGTCTCTCTCTCTGTCTCTCTCCTCCCCTCTCTCTGTCTGTCTCTCTGTCTCTCTCTCTCTCTCTGTCTCTCTGTCTCTCTCTCCTCCCCTCTCTATCTGTCTCTCTTCCCCTCTCTCTGTCTCTCTCTCTCTCTGTCTCTCTCTCTGTCTCTCTCTCCTCCCCCCTCTCTCTCTCTCTCTCTGTCTCTCTCTCTCTCTCTCTCCTCCCCTCTCTCTCTCTCTCTCTGTCTCTCTCTCCTCCCCTCTCTCTCTCTGTCTCTCATCCCCTCTCTCTCTGTCTCTCTCTCCTCCCCCCTCTGTCTCTCTCTCTCTCTCTCCTCCCCTCTATCTCTCTCTCTCTTCACCGTCTTTAGGGGGCTGATTATTTTCAGTATACAAGAAAAGGAGAGGCACACACACACTCATAATTTTGTATTTCGACCCTTTTTACTGCTGACAGAGTGGAGAGATTTAGAGATTAGACAAAAATGAACACAGGACAAAGGGGAGGGAGGGGGGAGAGTCTTCACTGTTGTTTTTTTCTCCCTCTTTCAGGCAGCCTGTCGGGGGAGTTCAGTCAGCCTGTCGGGGGAGGTCAGGCAGCCTGTCGGGGGAGGTCAGGCAGCCTGTCGGGGGAGGTCAGGCAGCCTGTCGGGGGAGTTCAGTCAGCCTGTCGGGGGAGGTCAGTCAGCCTGTCGGGGGAGGTCAGTCAGCCTGTCGGGGGAGGTCAGTCAGCCTGTCGGGGGAGGTCAGTCAGCCTGTCGGGGGAGGTCAGTCAGCCTGTCGGGGGAGGTCAGGCAGCCTGTCGGGGGAGGTCAGGCAGCCTGTCGGGGGAGGTCAGTCAGCCTGTCGGGGGAGGTCAGTCAGCCTGTCGGGGGAGGTCAGTCAGCCTGTCGGGGGAGGTCAGTCAGCCTGTCGGGGGAGGTCAGGCAGCCTGTCGGGGGAGGTCAGGCAGCCTGTCGGGGGAAGTCAGTCAGCCTGTCGGGGGAGGTCAGGCAGCCTGTCGGGAGGTCAGTCAGCCTATCGGGGGAAGTCAGTCAGCCTGTCGGGGGAGGTCAGTCAGCCTGTCGGGGGAGGTCAGTCAGCCT
>NW_024060495.1:0-12500 GCF_016432855.1 Salvelinus namaycush | reverse complement strand
CTAAGACATTCCAAATGAAAAACGATTCCTTTATGTCCTGGACAGTAACTATGTACCAGTCAGATGTACAACACGTGTTGTTATTTTCCCAGCGTATCTCTGATCTCTTATATCATCGCTGTGCTGTAGTCAGTGTGTTAAGGTGAGCTGAGTGCGAGTGAGAGACAGTCCTGTGTAAATAACATAGAAGCTCCTGTGTTAAGACACAGTGGGGATGTACCCTCAAATGACACCCTATTCCCTATAATAGTGCACTACTTTTGACCAAAGCCACATACAGTAGGGCACCATATATACCTTCCTCTCTTTCTCCCCCCTCTCCCCCATCTCGCTCTTTCTCCCCCATCTCGCTCTTTCTCCCCCTTCTCGCTCTCTCTCTCCCCGTCTCCCTCTCTCTCCCCCCGTCTCCCTCTCTCTCCCCCCGTCTCCCTCTCTCTCCCCCCGTCTCCCTCTCTCTCCCCCCGTCTCCCTCTCGTTCTCCCCCGTCTCCCTCTCGTTCTCCCCCGTCTCCCTCTCGTTCTCCCCCGTCTCCCTCTCTCTCCTTCTCCCCCTCTCTCCCCTTCTCCCTCTCTCCCCCCGTCTCCCCCTTCTCCCTCTCTCCCCCCTCCGCCTCATGTCCTACCCAGGGATGGATAAAAAAATGTATGATAATAAACCATTTGTATTTAAATTCAGTCTCTGTCCTGAATGTGTATATATATATTCATTGAGGTTGGGGGATGGGGTGTTTACACAGGAGTTGCTTTCCAAGACGACATTGAATGTTCCTGAGTGGCGGAGTTGCAGTTTTGACTGAAATCTGCGGCAAGACTTAAAAATGATTGTCTAGAAATGATCAACGACCAATTTGACAGAGATGGAATGCTTTTTTTCTTTCAAAGAAAAGTAATGGGGAAATGTTGCACAATCCACAATATTTTACCTGAACATTGTCACTTCCTGGACAGTGGAAGTCAAGGGTCAACGTTGACTGTGGGGTTCCCAGTTCCTGAAGTGATACTTCAGAGTGACATCTCTCTCACACAGCCAGCGGAGCCCAGACACTGTGCACTCATAACTCCCTTTGGGTGTCCTGTGCCTGAGGGCAACAACAGGATATGGTAGAGAGGGTCAATGGTCAAATGGAGAGGTTGGATTAGAAGACTATTCCCAAAGGTAATGGGGAAATACACTGGCAAGTGGAATGAAATGTTAAAAGTAGTTATTTTACCTGAACATTGTCACTCCCTGGACAGTGGAAGTAAAGGGTTCAATCTGAAGCCAGTGTGTGGAGTCCTGAACAAGGACAAGCATGTCAGTTATACATATGGGGCCTGTTTCCTGGACACAGATTGAGTCTAGTGCTGGACTAAAAAGCATGCTCAATGGAAGTTTCAATAGAAAGTTCTTTAAGGTCCTGGACTAGACTTAATCTGTGTCTGGGAAACTGGCCATTAACCAAAGTAACTGATCTAATATATTTAATCAATGTTACATGGAATGCTGGTGAGTTATCAATTAAACTGTTGAATGACAAAATGTGACAACAGGTAAAATCCTGCATGACTACACAGGTGTGACACAGAGCTGTTATAATCCTTTAGCTGTTGTACATTACACCAGGGGGTGTCGGTAGACACAATATAAATAACCTAATGTATGTCTCTCTAACTGGTCCTACAGCTGTTGTACATTACACCAGGGGGTGTCGGTAGACACAATATAAATAACCTAATGTATGTCTCTCTAACTGGTCCTACAGCTGTTGTACATTACACCAGGGGGTGTCGGTAGACACAATATAAATAACCTAATGTATGTCTCTCTAACTGGTCCTACAGCTGTTGTACATTACACCAGGGGGCGTCGGTAGACACAATATACATAACCTAATGTATGTCTCTCTAACTGGTCCTACAGCTGTTGTACATTACACCAGGGGGTGTCGGTAGACACAATATAAATAACCTAATGTATGTCTCTCTAACTGGTCCTACAGCTGTTGTACATTACACCAGGGGGTGTCGGTAGACACAATATAAATAACCTAATGTATGTCTCTCTAACTGGTCCTACAGCTGTTGTACATTACACCAGGGGGTGTCGGTAGACACAATATAAATAACCTAATGTATGTCTCTCTAACTGGTCCTACAGCTGTTGTACATTACACCAGGGGGTGTCGGTAGACACAATATAAATAACCTAATGTATGTCTCTCTAACTGGTCCTACAGTTGTTGTACATTACACCAGGGGGTGTCGGTAGACACAATATAAATAACCTAATGTATGTCTCTCTAACTGGTCCTACAGCTGTAGTACATTACACCAGGGGGTGTCGGTAGACACAATATAAATAACCTAATGTATGTCTCTCTAACTGGTCCTACAGCTGTTGTACATTACACCAGGGGGTGTCAGTAGACACAATATAAATAACCTAATGTATGTCTCTCTAACTGGTCCTACAGTTGTTGTACATTACACCAGGGGGTGTCGGTAGACACAATATAAATAACCTAATGTATGTCTCTCTAACTGGTCCTACAGCTGTTGTACATTACACCAGGGGGTGTCGGTAGACACAATATAAATAACCTAATGTATGTCTCTCTAACTGGTCCTACAGCTGTAGTACATTACACCAGGGGGTGTCGGTAGACACAATATAAATAACCTAATGTATGTCTCTCTAACTGGTCCTACAGCTGTTGTACATTACACCAGGGGGTGTCGGTAGACACAATATAAATAACCTAATGTATGTCTCTCTAACTGGTCCTACAGCTGTTGTACATTACACCAGGGGGCGCCAGTAGACACAATATAAATAACCTAATGTATGTCTCTCTAACTGGTCCTACAGCTGTTGTACATTACACCAGGGGGCGTCGGTAGACACAATATAAATAACCTAATGTATGTCTCTCTAACTGGTCCTACAGCTGTTGTACATTACACCAGGGGGCGTCAGTAGACACAATATAAATAACCTAATGTATGTCTCTCTAACTGCCCTGAATACCTCTACTGGTCCTACAGCTGTTGTATGCAGTAATCATGTGCCTACGAACCAGAGTGATACTGTTAGCACTGAGGCCGATGTGCCCTAGTAGGACGTCCACTGTGCGCAGCTCACCCTGCACTAACATAAATAACCTGAGCATGTCTACCTCTGCTAAGCTTCCCAGTAAAGCAATGAAAACAATCCAAGCATCCTCAGAAGACAAGCGCTCAAAATATCCCACGTTAACATACGTAGCTTAAGAAACAAGGTTCATGAAATCAATCATTTACTAGTAACAGATGACATTCATATTCTGAAACTCACTTAGATAATACCTGTGATGATACAGTGGCAGCAGCAATACAAGGTTATAACATTTACAGAAAATACAGAAATTCCAATGGTGGAGGTGTTGCTGTTTATATTCAGAACCACGTTCCCTTACAGATTAGAGACGATCTCATGTTAAATACTGTTGAAGTAATATGGCTACAGGTTCATCTGCCTCACCTAAGGCCCATTCTGGTGGGAAGCTGCTATAGACCACCAAGTGCTAACAGTCAGTATCTGGATAACGTGTGTGAAATGCTTGATAATGTATGTGATATCAACAGAGAAGTATATTTTTCTGGGTGATTTTAAATATTGACTGGCTTTCATCAAGCTGTCCACTCAAGAAAAAAACTTCAAACTGTAACCGGTGCCTGAAACCTGGATCACGTTATCAGTCAACCTACCAGGGTAGTTACAAACAGCACAGGAATGAAATCATCAACATATATTGATCACATCTTTATTAATGCTGCAGAAATGTGCTTGAAAGCAGTATCCAAATTCATCAGATGTAGTGATCACAATACAGTAGCCATATCTAGGAAAACCACAGTTCCAAAGGCTGGGCCTAATATAGTGTATAAGAGGTCATACAATACGTGTTGTAGTGATTCCTATGTTGTTGATGTAAAGAATATTTGTTGGTCCGTGGTGTGTAATGAGGAGCAACCAGATGCTGCACTTGACACATTTATGAAATTGCGTATTCCAGTTACTAATAAACATGCACCCATTAAGAACATGACTGTAAAAACTGTTAAATCCCCGTGGATTGATGAGGAACTGAAAAGTTGTATGGCTGAGAGGGGATGAGGCAAAAGGAATGGCAAATAAGTCTGGCTGCACATCTGATTGATAAACTTATTGCAAATTGATAAATCATGTGACTAAACTGAATATAAAGAAGAAGAAACTACACTATGAAACAAAGATAAATGTAATAAAGAACGATGGTAAATGTGATTTGGAGCACCTTAAATGGAATTCTGGGAAAAAAGGCAAACTCAGCTTCATCATTCATTGAATCAGATGGCTCATTCCTCACCAAACCAACTGATATTGCCAACTACTTTTTCATTGGCAAGATTAGCAAACTTTAGGCAGGACATGCCAGCAACAAACACTGACACTACACATCCAAGTATATCTGACCTAATTATAAAAGACAAACATTGTAATTTTAAATTCTGTTAAGTGAGTGTGGAAGAGGTGAAGAAATGATTGTTGTCTATCAACAATGACAAGCCACCGGGGTCTGACAACTTGGATGGAAAATGACTGAGGATAATAGCGGACGATATTGCCACTCCTATTTGCCACATCTTCAATTTAAGCCTACTAGAGAGTGTAGTAGGCTTAAATTAGTAGCCATAAAGTAGTGCCCTCAGGCCTGGAGGGAAGCTAAAGTCATTCCTCTACCCAAGAATAGTAAAACCCCTTTTACTGGCTCAAATAGCAGACCAATCAGCCTGTTACCAACCCTTAGTAAACTTCTGGGAAAACATGTGTTTGACCAGATACACTGCTATTTAACAGTAAACAAATTGACAACAGACGTTCAGCTTATAGGGCAGGACACTCAACAAGCACAGCACTTACACAAATGACTGATGATTGGCTGAGAGACATTTATAATAAAAAAGATTGTGGGAGCTGTTTTGTTAGACTTCAGTGTGGCATTTGACATTATCGATCATAGTCGATCACAGTTACTGTTCCTAGGCCGACATTGAAAATAAGAATTTGTTCTTAACTGACTTGCCTAGTAAAATAAAATAAATAAATCATAAATAAGACTGTTAAATAGTTAGTCTGGGTAGCTGTTTGGTTAACTATTTAACTATCTGCACTGACCCTGGTTCAATAGTTAGTTAAATAGTTAACCAAACAGCTACCCAGACTATCTGCATTTACTTTTTTTGACTCATCACGTACACTGCTGTTACTGTTTATTATCTGTCCTGTTGACTAGTCAGTCGCTTTATCGTTACCTGTATGTACATACTGTATCTACCTCAATTACCTCGTACCCCTGGACATCGCCTCAGTACTGGTACCCCGTGTATATAGCCAAGTTATTACCTAGTACCTGTTGTATCTTCTTGTTTAACAAATACTAAAGGAAACAACTGTGATGTTAAAACATACGTTTTTCTTTATTCAAGTTAACCGGAGCTGTACAAACACCGTGCGTTGCGCTTGGATCTCTCGATCTCTCACCGCTCTGCTCTGCGCGGGTTGCGCGTCCCATAAGTGGTCACGTGGCCTCCGATACAATATGCCACAGTACCCCTGGACATCGACTCGGTAATGGTTCCCCGTGTATATAGCCAAGTTATCCTTACTCATTGTGTATTATAACTTGTAGTATTATTTTTCTATTTTCTTTCTCTCTGCATTGTTGTCAACATATTAAAATTTTGAGCCTGTTTCTCACTTATAATCATTTTACTACAAGTGTAACTAATTATTAAATCAAATCAAATGTTATTTTTCTTACATGCTTCGTAAAACAACAGGTGTAGACTAACTAAGCATTTTTTCCCACTGTTATTCTACACCTGTTGTTTACGAAACATGTGAGGAATACATTTGGTTGTAAATGAGATGTGTATTTCATGTCTAAAACATGTTTTCACTTTGTCATTATTAAGGGGGTATTGTGTGTGTGTGTGTATGGGTGAGATAATAAAAAACAAAAATCCATGTAATCAATTTTGAAGTCCGGATGTAAAACAACAAAATGAGGAATAGGTCAAACAGGAAGGAATATTTTGTGAAGACCCTGTATTTAATTGTAAGTAAAACTCGGTATTTGACTGGCATCTGCTGGTCCAAACAGGAAGACGCTCCAGAGCGGCGCTCATTGGCTGTTGCCATGACATCTCTTCGGTCGATGCGGACGCTGAGGAGTGAAGCATTCTGGGATATTGACACAAATTGCAGCGATGCTTTGGTGAAGATTACTCAAGACTAAACACACAAAATGAAGGTATTGTGGCTAGAAACAACACGGGTATAGTTGTATAATATATGTATATACTTACTTAAACCGGGCATTTCCATTAGCTAGACTTTTTTTTGGTTGTGGTGTCCCCGAACCCAAATGTAGCTAACGTTACCAGTTAGGCTACTTCTTGGCTAGCTAACGCTAACTAATAATTTTCACCAAGTCAAACCACCTGTTACAATCTTTCTCCCTTTATTGGGACATGGATAACAGAGACTTGAGTGGGGGAAATACAGAGATTAGAGGGACATACCTGTACGGTGGAGTCGGGATTCGTACCCCGGCTGGGGGCGGTTATATCGTCTTGTAGACGAGGGTTTCGCGAACTCTATCCTGGAGCCCCCCTGTGCACGTTTTGGTTTTGTACTACACAGCTGAGTCAAGTAACCAGCTCATTATCACGTAACCAGCTCATTATCAAGCAACCAGCTCATTATCAAGCAACCAGCTCATTATCAAGCAACCAGTTCATTATCAAGCAACCAGCTCATTATCAAGCAACCAGTTCATTATCAAGCAACCAGCTCATTATCAAGCAACCAGCTCATTATCAAGCAACCAGCTCATTATCAAGAAACCAGCTCATTATCAAGCAACCAGCTCATTATCAAGAAACCAGCTCATTATCAAGAAACCAGCTCATTATCAAGCAACCAGCTCATTATCAAGCAACCAGCTCATTATCAAGCAACCAGCTCATTATCAAGAAACCAGCTCATTATCAAGTAACCAGCTCATTATCAAGCAACCAGCTCATTATCAAGAAACCAGCTCATTATCAAGAAACCAGCTCATTATCAAGTAACCAGCTCATATCAAGAAACCAGCTCATTATCAAGCAACCAGCTCATTATCAAGCAACCAGCTCATATCAAGAAACCAGCTCAGTATCAAGAAACCAGCTCATTATCAAGTAACCAGCTCATTATCAGGCTTAGATTTGTTTTTGAACAAGCTGTGTAGAACAAGGGCAAAACCCAAAACGTGCCCCCAGGACCGACCGTTGGAAACCCCTGCTGTAGAATGCACCCAGGGTGGTCCCCAGGACTGACCGTTGGAAACCCTTGCTGTAGAATGCACCCAGGGTGGTCCCCAGGGCCGACCGTTGGAAACCCCTGCTGTAGAATGTACCCAGGGTGGTCCCCAGGACCGACCGTTGGAAACCCCTGCTGTAGAATGCACCCAGGGTGGTCCCCAGGACCGACCGTTGGAAACCCCTGCTGTAGAATGCACCCAGGGTGGTCCCTAGGACCGACCGTTGGAAACCCCTGCTGTAGAATGCACCCAGGGTGGTCCCTAGGACCGACCGTTGGAAACCCCTGCTGTAGAATGCACCCAGGGTGGTCCCCAGGACCGACCGTTGGAAACCCCTGCTGTAGAATGCACCCAGGGTGGTCCCCAGGACCGACCGTTGGAAACCCCTGCTGTAGAATGCACCCAGGGTGGTCCCCAGGACCGACCGTTGGAAACCCCTGCTGTAGAATGCACCCAGGGTGGTCCCCAGGACCGACCGTTGGAAACCCCTGCTGTAGAATGCACCCAGGGTGGTCCCCAGGACCGACCGTTGGAAACCCCTGCTGTAGAATGCACCCAGGGTGGTCCCCAGGACCGACCGTTGGAAACCCCTGCTGTAGAATGCACCCAGGGTGGTCCCCAGGACCGACCGTTGGAAACCCCTGCTGTAGAATGCACCCAGGGTGGTCCCCAGGACCGACCGTTGGAAACCCCTGCTGTAGAATGCACCCAGGGTGGTCCCCAGGACCGACCGTTGGAAACCCCTGCTGTAGAATGCACCCAGGGTGGTCCCCAGGACCGACCGTTGGAAACCCCTTCTGTAGAAAGCAGCATTAAAGGGGCAATCTGAAGTTGCTAACGTTACGTCCATTTTTGGATTTATAAATTCATGATATGTACTCATTCATTCTTGAAGAAAATAACGTATAAATGCCTCGTGAGCTCAGTTCAACTGTCGTACCCCATCAGAACCCCAAATATATAATCTTGTTCTACCCCAATGTTTTTAAATTAACACTATAGTCTCAGAACATGTTGATCTGTCGTTCTGCCCCTGAACAAGGCGGTTAAACCCACTGTTCCCCGGTAGGCCGTCATTGAAAATAAGAATTTTGTTCTTAACTGACTTGCCTAGTTAAATAAAGGTTAAATAAAAAATAACATGGATGGTCAGTTCTTGCATCCAAAGCTCTGTCTATGAATTTGAGAGTGATTACATTTCTCCAGCCCTCATCCCACAGCTTTTTACTGAAACCGGCGGGGAGTGCGCTCTTTTGTTTCTACTGATAAGTTCTTTAACGTTACCCGCTGAACCAAATTCTCTCTCTCTCTCTCTCTCTCTCTCTCTCTCTCTCTCTCTCTCTCTCTCTCTCTCTCTCTCTCTGTCTCTCTCTCTCTCTCTCTCTCTCTGTCTCTCTCTCTCTCTCTCTCTCTCTCTCTCTCTCTCTCTCTCTCTCTCTCTCTCTCTCTCTCTCTCTCTCTCTCTCTCTGTCTCTCTCTCTCTCTCTCTCTCTCTCTCTCTCTTCTCTGTCTCTGTCTCTGTCTCTGTCTCTGTCTCTGTCTCTGTCTCTCTCTCTCTCTGTCTCTCTCTCTCTCTCTCTCTCTCTCTCTCTGTCTCTCTCTCTCTGTCTCTCTCTCTCTCTCTCTCTCTCTGTCTCTCTCTCTCTCTCTCTCTCTCTCTGTCTCTCTCTCTCTCTCTCTCTCTCTCTCTCTCTCTCTCTCTCTCTCTGTCTCTGTCTCTGTCTCTCTCTGCCTCCCTCTCTGTCTCTGTCTCTGTCTCTCTCTGCCTCCCTCTCTCTCTCTCTCTCTGTATCTCTCTCTCTCTCTGTATCGCTCTCTCCCTCTCTCTCTCTCTCTCCTCTCTCTCTCCCTCCCTCTCCCTCTAGCGAGTTTTCACCCTCACAGACAGAGCTTGGTTGGGGTCCTGTCTCCTGTACAAATGGCAGAAGACACTGGGGAATTACATCGCTGTCGCAGGGTGAGTTGTTGCTTTGTTGGTTGCTATTGTTTTGTAAAGTTGCAAGTCTTGAACATACATGTTATTATGGTGTGATGTAAGCTCTGGTCCAGGGAGTTTAGTGCGGCTTGCTTCCAGTTGATTTGTCATTCACAGAATACACGTGGTGTACACAGTAAAAATGACACAGTTCCTTGCAGGTAAGTGTAATGAAACAGGCAGGCAGGGAGTTGTGAGCTCAGCCTTCTGGCCCATAGCTCTGTGTGCCATCCACTAAGCCAAGAAAGCATGCTTTATCAGCCGGGTGGATATCCAGCCTTATAAAGACATTGCTACATAAACACCCTGGACCAGAGCTACCTGTTATATCTATTAATATAATACCAGTCTGTATTCACCTGGACCAGAGCTACCTGTTATATCTATTAATATAATACCAGTCTGTATTCACCTGGACCAGAGCTACCTGTTATATCTATTAATATAATACCAGTCTGTATTCACCTGGACCAGAGCTACCTGTTATATATATTAATATAATACCAGTCTGTATTCACCCTGGACCAGAGCTACCTGTTATATATATTAATATAATACCAGTCTGTATTCACCCTGGACCAGAGCTACCTGTTATATATATTAATATAATACCAGTCTGTATTCACCTGGACCAGAGCTACCTGTTATATCTATTAATATAATACCAGTCTGTATTCACCTGGACCAGAGCTACCTGTTATATCTATTAATATAATACCAGTCTGTATTCACCTGGACCAGAGCTACCTGTTATATCTATTAATATAATACCAGTCTGTATTCACCTGGACCAGAGCTACCTGTTATATATATTAATATAATACCAGTCTGTATTCACCTGGACCAGAGCTACCTGTTATATATATTAATATAATACCAGTCTGTATTCACCTGGATGAACCAGTTCTGTTCTATTCAGTTCTGTTCTATTCAGTTCTGCTCTATTCAGTTCTGCTCTATTCAGTTCTGTTCTATTCAGTTCTGCTCTATTCAGTTCTGCTCTATTCAGTTCTGCTCTAATCAGTTCTGCTCTATTCAGTTCTATTCAGTTCTGCTCTATTCAGTTCTGCTCTATTCAGTTCTGCTCTATTCAGTTCTGCTCTATTCAGTTCTGTTCTATTCAGTTCTGTTCTATTCAGTTCTGCTCTATTCAGTTCTATTCTATTGTTCTCTGTTCTATTCTGCTCTATTCTGCTCTATTCTATTCTGTTCTAGTTTATTCTGTTCTAGTCTATTCTGCTCTATTCTGTTCTATTCTATTCTGCTCTGTTCTGTTCTATTCTGTTCTATTCTATTCTGCTCTTTTCTATTCTGTTCTAGTCTATTCTGCTCTATTCTGTTCTATTCTATTCTGCTCTATTCAGTTCTGTTCTATTCAGTTCTGCTCTATTCAGTTCTGTTCTATTCAGTTCTGCTCTATTCAGTTCTATTCAGTTCTGCTCTATTCAGTTCTGCTCTATTCAGTTCTGTTCTATTCAGTTCTGTTCTATTCAGTTCTGCTCTATTCAGTTCTGCTCTATTCAGTTCTGCTCTATTCAGTTCTATTCTATTCTTCTCTGTTCTATTCTGTTCTATTCTGCTCTATTCTGCTCTATTCTATTCTGTTCTAGTTTATTCTGTTCTAGTCTATTCTGCTCTATTCTGTTCTATTCTATTCTGCTCTGTTCTGTTCTGTTCTATTCTATTCTATTCTGCTCTTTTCTATTCTGTTCTAGTCTATTCTGTTCTATTCTGTTCTAGTCTATTCTGTTCTAGTCTATTCTGTTCTATTCTATTCTGTTCTGTTCTATTCTGTTCTATTCTGCTCTATTCTGCTCTATTCTGTTCTATTCTGCTCTGTTCTATTCTGCTCTATTCTATTCTATTCTGCTCTATTCTGCTCTGTTCTGTTCTATTCTGCTCTATTCTGTTCTAGTCTATTCTGTTCTATTCTATTCTGTTCTATTCTGCTCTATTCTGTTCTATTCTGCTCTGTTCTATTCTGTTCTATTCTTCTCTGTTCTGTTCTGTTCTATTCTGTTCTATTCTGCTCTGTTCTATTCTGTTCTATTCTGTTCTATTCTGTTCTATTCTTCTCTATTCTGTTCTGTTCTATTCTGTTCTATTCTATTCTATTCTGTTCTGTTCTGTTCTATTCTGCACTGTTGTACTGTACTACTCTATTCTGTTCTATTCTATTCTTCTCTATTCTATTCTGCTCTGTTCTGTTCTATTCTGCACTGTTGTACTGTACTACTCTATTCTGTTCTATTCTATTCTATTCTTCTCTATTCTATTCTGCTCTGTTCTGTTCTATTCTGCACTGTTGTACTGTACTACTCTATTCTGTTCTATTCTATTCTATTCTTCTATATTCTATTCTGCTCTGTTCTGTTCTATTCTGTTCTGTACTGTTCTATTCTGTTCTATTCTGCTCTATTCTTCTATATTCTATTCTATTCTATTCTGTTCTATTCTGTTCTGTACTGTTCTATTCTGTTCTATTCTATTCTATTCTTCTATATTCTATTCTGCTCTGTTCTGTTCTATTCTGCACTGTTGTACTGTTCTACTCTAATTCTATACCATTTTACTGTGTTCTGTTGTTTTCTATAGATCTGACAGCTCAGTGAAGATATTTGACAGACATGGACAGAGGAAGAATGAACTAAATCTACCAGGGTGAGTTCAACATACAGAAACACACCTGACCTGCTGAGACCGATACTAACACACCTGACCTGCTGAGACCGATACTAACACACCTGACCTGCTGAGCTCAATACTAACACATCTGACCTGCTGAGACCGATACTAACACATCTGACCTGCTGAGACCGATACTAACACATCTGACCTGCTGAGACCGATACTAACACACCTGACCTGCTGAGACCGATACTAACACATCTGACCTGCTGAGACCGATACTAACACATCTGACCTGCTGAGACCGATACTAACACATCTGACCTGCTGAGACGATACTAACACATCTGACCTGCTGAGACCGATACTAACACATCTGACCTGCTGAGACGATACTAACACATCTGACCTGCTGAGACCGATACTAACACATCTGACCTGCTGAGACCGATACTAACACATCTGACCTGCTGAGACCGATACTAACACATCTGACCTGCTGAGACCGATACTAACACATCTGACCTGCTG
>NW_024060494.1:0-24060 GCF_016432855.1 Salvelinus namaycush | reverse complement strand
AAACACCACATATATTTATGTTAGCTCACCACCAAATAAAAAAGAGGACAGACATTTTTCACAGCACAAGTAGGATGAAGTAGCATGCACAAGCCAACCTAACTAACCTAAAACCAACCTAAATAACCTAGAAAAAACTACCTCAGATGACAGTCCTATAACATGTTACACAATAAATCTATGTTTTGTTAAAAAAAATGCATATTTTAGCTATAAATCAGTTTTACATTACTGCTACCATCATAGCTACAGTAAGAAATCGCACGGGAGTAGCCAGAGAAAATACAGACACCAACGTCAACTACCTTATTACACATCAGAAAACATTTCAGAGAAATATATGGTGGATAGCTAATGAAAGACAAAGATCTTGTGAATACAGACAATATTTCCGATTTCTGAAGTGTTTTACAGCGAAAACACCACATATATTTATGTTAGCTCACCACCAAATACAAAAGACAGACAGACATTTTTCACAGCAACGGTAGCATGCAATTAGCATGCACAAAGCTAACCAAACTAACCTAGAACCAACCTAAATAACCTAGAACCAACCTAAATAACCTAGAAAAAACTACCTCAGATGACAGTCCTATAACATGTTACACAATAAATCTATGTTTTGTTCGAAAAAGTTGAATATTTTAGCTATAAATCAGTTTTACATTACTGCTACCATCTTAGCCACCATCATAGCTACAGTCAGAAATCGCACGGCAGTAGCCAGAGAAAACAGACACCAACGTCAACTACTAATTTCACATCAGAAAAGATTTCAGAAAAATATATGGTGGATAGCTAATGAAAGAGAAAGATCTTGTGAATACAGACAATATTTCCGATTTCTGAAGTGTTTTACAGCGAAAACACAATATATCGTTATATTAGCTTACTACAATACAAACACACAGCAGCATTGATTCTAGTCAAACGCTAGCGATAGCACAGTTCGACAGATATATGAAAAAGCATCCCAAATTGGGTCCTTATCTTTGTTGATTTTCCATCAGAATGTTCTCCAAAGGGTCCTTTGTTCAGAACCGTGTTCATTTGGACCTAGAACGAACGATGTCCCTCTTGAATTAGCATGACACACTGGCCATGCCGTGCTAACCTCTCCGTCTTGACAAAATTCTTGCGTCGCATCACGTCTAAAGTCCAGAATAAATTTCAATAATATAATTAAAGTATATTGAAAAAACATACTTTAGGATGATATTGTGACATGTATCAAAGAAAATCGAAGCTGGAGGTCATATTCACCTATAACGAGTGTTTTCCAGGAGCGCAGTCCAGTTCCTACTTCGCGCCCAGAAAAAAAAATTAAGTGCGCACTTATCACTCAAAGATGTTCTTTTCAGTCCCTGACAGAGATAATCAAGTCATTTTTTCTCTCACTTCCGCATGACAACCAGGGGAAGATGTGTGACGTGTTTCTACAGTCCTAAGTGCCAAGGCCTTTTATAGAGAGTATCTTGAAGAGAGACATAGCTTCTTGGAAATGTCACTTTTTACAGAAAATGGGCTGTAAAAAGAGTTATGTTTCACTTAGAGAAATAATTAAACCTGTTTTAGAAACTAGAAGGTGTTTTCTATCCAAAGGTAATAATAATATGCATATTGTACAAGCAAGAATTGAGTACGAGGCCGTTTGAAATGGCCACCTCTTTCCACTGCTGATACTCACTGCTGATTTTTGAGCCATAAGAGGTTAATGCACTCTGTTAGTGAATTTTTTTGCAGTACTGCTTAAACTAGAGGATAGGAACCAATTTCAGCGAGTTTCAAGCATGAAATTGAAAAAAAACACTTTTCCTTAAACAAGCTCTAAATCGTGTTTAATGCACTCTGTTAGTGAATTTTTTTGCAGTACTGCTTAAACTAGAGGATAGGAACCAATTTCAGCGAGTTTCAAGCATGAAATTGAAAAAAAACACTTTTCCTTAAACAAGCTCTAAATCGTGTTTAATGCACTCTGTTAGTGAATTTTTTTGCAGTACTGCTTAAACTAGAGGATAGGAACCAATTTCAGCGAGTTTCAAGCATGAAATTGAAAAAAAACACTTTTCCTTAAACAAGCTCTAAATCGTGTTTAATGCACTCTGTTAGTGAATTTTTTTGCAGTACTGCTTAAACTAGAGGATAGGAACCAATTTCAGCGAGTTTCAAGCATGAAATTGAAAAAAAACACTTTTCCTTAAACAAGCTCTAAATCGTGTTTAATGCACTCTGTTAGTGAATTTTTTTTGCAGTACTGCTTAAACTAGAGGATAGGAACCAATTTCAGCGAGTTTCAAGCATGAAATTGAAAAAAAACACTTTTCCTTAAACAAGCTCTAAATCGTGTTTAATGCACTCTGTTAGTGAATTTTTTTGCAGTACTGCTTAAACTAGAGGATAGGAACCAATTTCAGCGAGTTTCAAGCATGAAATTGAAAAAAAACACTTTTCCTTAAACAAGCTCTAAATCGTGTTTAATGCACTCTGTTAGTGAATTTTTTTGCAGTACTGCTTAAACTAGAGGATAGGAACCAATTTCAGCGAGTTTCAAGCATGAAATTGAAAAAAAACACTTTTCCTTAAACAAGCTCTAAATCGTGTTTAATGCACTCTGTTAGTGAATTTTTTTGCAGTACTGCTTAAACTAGAGGATAGGAACCAATTTCAGCGAGTTTCAAGCATGAAATTGAAAAAAAACACTTTTCCTTAAACAAGCTCTAAATCGTGTTTAATGCACTCTGTTAGTGAATTTTTTTTGCAGTACTGCTTAAACTAGAGGATAGGAACCAATTTCAGCGAGTTTCAAGCATGAAATTGAAAAAAAAACACTTTTCCTTAAACAAGCTCTAAATCGTGTTTAATGCACTCTGTTAGTGAATTTTTTTGCAGTACTGCTTAAACTAGAGGATAGGAACCAATTTCAGCGAGTTTCAAGCATGAAATTGAAAAAAAACACTTTTCCTTAAACAAGCTCTAAATCGTGTTTAATGCACTCTGTTAGTGAATTTTTTTGCAGTACTGCTTAAACTAGAGGATAGGAACCAATTTCAGCGAGTTTCAAGCATGAAATTGAAAAAAAAACACTTTTCCTTAAACAAGCTCTAAATCGTGTTTAATGCACTCTGTTAGTGAATTTTTTTGCAGTACTGCTTAAACTAGAGGATAGGAACCAATTTCAGCGAGTTTCAAGCATGAAATTGAAAAAAAACACTTTTCCTTAAACAAGCTCTAAATCGTGTTTAATGCACTCTGTTAGTGAATTTTTTTTGCAGTACTGCTTAAACTAGAGGATAGGAACCAATTTCAGCGAGTTTCAAGCATGAAATTGAAAAAAAACACTTTTCCTTAAACAAGCTCTAAATCGTGTTTAATGCACTCTGTTAGTGAATTTTTTTGCAGTACTGCTTAAACTAGAGGATAGGAACCAATTTCAGCGAGTTTCAAGCATGAAATTGAAAAAAAACACTTTTCCTTAAACAAGCTCTAAATCGTGTTTAATGCACTCTGTTAGTGAATTTTTTTGCAGTACTGCTTAAACTAGAGGATAGGAACCAATTTCAGCGAGTTTCAAGCATGAAATTGAAAAAAAACACTTTTCCTTAAACAAGCTCTAAATCGTGTTTAATGCACTCTGTTAGTGAATTTTTTTGCAGTACTGCTTAAACTAGAGGATAGGAACCAATTTCAGCGAGTTTCAAGCATGAAATTGAAAAAAAACACTTTTCCTTAAACAAGCTCTAAATCGTGTTTAATGCACTCTGTTAGTGAATTTTTTTTGCAGTACTGCTTAAACTAGAGGATAGGAACCAATTTCAGCGAGTTTCAAGCATGAAATTGAAAAAAAACACTTTTCCTTAAACAAGCTCTAAATCGTGTTTAATGCACTCTGTTAGTGAATTTTTTTGCAGTACTGCTTAAACTAGAGGATAGGAACCAATTTCAGCGAGTTTCAAGCATGAAATTGAAAAAAAACACTTTTCCTTAAACAAGCTCTAAATCGTGTTTAATGCACTCTGTTAGTGAATTTTTTTGCAGTACTGCTTAAACTAGAGGATAGGAACCAATTTCAGCGAGTTTCAAGCATGAAATTGAAAAAAAACACTTTTCCTTAAACAAGCTCTAAATCGTGTTTAATGCACTCTGTTAGTGAATTTTTTTGCAGTACTGCTTAAACTAGAGGATAGGAACCAATTTCAGCGAGTTTCAAGCATGAAATTGAAAAAAAACACTTTTCCTTAAACAAGCTCTAAATCGTGTTTAATGCACTCTGTTAGTGATTTTTTTTGCAGTACTGCTTAAACTAGAGGATAGGAACCAATTTCAGCGAGTTTCAAGCATGAAATTGAAAAAAAACACTTTTCCTTAAACAAGCTCTAAATCGTGTTTAATGCACTCTGTTAGTGAATTTTTTTGCAGTACTGCTTAAACTAGAGGATAGGAACCAATTTCAGCGAGTTTCAAGCATGAAATTGAAAAAAAAACACTTTTCCTTAAACAAGCTCTAAATCGTGTTTAATGCACTCTGTTAGTGAATTTTTTTGCAGTACTGCTTAAACTAGAGGATAGGAACCAATTTCAGCGAGTTTCAAGCATGAAATTGAAAAAAAACACTTTTCCTTAAACAAGCTCTAAATCGTGTTTAATGCACTCTGTTAGTGATTTTTTTTGCAGTACTGCTTAAACTAGAGGATAGGAACCAATTTCAGCGAGTTTCAAGCATGAAATTGAAAAAAAAACACTTTTCCTTAAACAAGCTCTAAATCGTGTTTAATGCACTCTGTTAGTGAATTTTTTTGCAGTACTGCTTAAACTAGAGGATAGGAACCAATTTCAGCGAGTTTCAAGCATGAAATTGAAAAAAAACACTTTTCCTTAAACAAGCTCTAAATCGTGTTTAATGCACTCTGTTAGTGATTTTTTTTGCAGTACTGCTTAAACTAGAGGATAGGAACCAATTTCAGCGAGTTTCAAGCATGAAATTGAAAAAAAACACTTTTCCTTAAACAAGCTCTAAATCGTGTTTAATGCACTCTGTTAGTGAATTTTTTTGCAGTACTGCTTAAACTAGAGGATAGGAACCAATTTCAGCGAGTTTCAAGCATGAAATTGAAAAAAAACACTTTTCCTTAAACAAGCTCTAAATCGTGTTTAATGCACTCTGTTAGTGATTTTTTTTGCAGTACTGCTTAAACTAGAGGATAGGAACCAATTTCAGCGAGTTTCAAGCATGAAATTGAAAAAAAACACTTTTCCTTAAACAAGCTCTAAATCGTGTTTAATGCACTCTGTTAGTGAATTTTTTTGCAGTACTGCTTAAACTAGAGGATAGGAACCAATTTCAGCGAGTTTCAAGCATGAAATTGAAAAAAAACACTTTTCCTTAAACAAGCTCTAAATCGTGTTTAATGCACTCTGTTAGTGAATTTTTTTTGCAGTACTGCTTAAACTAGAGGATAGGAACCAATTTCAGCGAGTTTCAAGCATGAAATTGAAAAAAAACACTTTTCCTTAAACAAGCTCTAAATCGTGTTTAATGCACTCTGTTAGTGAATTTTTTTTGCAGTACTGCTTAAACTAGAGGATAGGAACCAATTTCAGCGAGTTTCAAGCATGAAATTGAAAAAAAACACTTTTCCTTAAACAAGCTCTAAATCGTGTTTAATGCACTCTGTTAGTGAATTTTTTTGCAGTACTGCTTAAACTAGAGGATAGGAACCAATTTCAGCGAGTTTCAAGCATGAAATTGAAAAAAAACACTTTTCCTTAAACAAGCTCTAAATCGTGTTTAATGCACTCTGTTAGTGAATTTTTTTGCAGTACTGCTTAAACTAGAGGATAGGAACCAATTTCAGCGAGTTTCAAGCATGAAATTGAAAAAAAACACTTTTCCTTAAACAAGCTCTAAATCGTGTTTAATGCACTCTGTTAGTGAATTTTTTTGCAGTACTGCTTAAACTAGAGGATAGGAACCAATTTCAGCGAGTTTCAAGCATGAAATTGAAAAAAAACACTTTTCCTTAAACAAGCTCTAAATCGTGTTTAATGCACTCTGTTAGTGAATTTTTTTGCAGTACTGCTTAAACTAGAGGATAGGAACCAATTTCAGCGAGTTTCAAGCATGAAATTGAAAAAAAACACTTTTCCTTAAACAAGCTCTAAATCGTGTTTAATGCACTCTGTTAGTGATTTTTTTTGCAGTACTGCTTAAACTAGAGGATAGGAACCAATTTCAGCGAGTTTCAAGCATGAAATTGAAAAAAAACACTTTTCCTTAAACAAGCTCTAAATCGTGTTTAATGCACTCTGTTAGTGAATTTTTTTGCAGTACTGCTTAAACTAGAGGATAGGAACCAATTTCAGCGAGTTTCAAGCATGAAATTGAAAAAAAACACTTTTCCTTAAACAAGCTCTAAATCGTGTTTAATGCACTCTGTTAGTGAATTTTTTTGCAGTACTGCTTAAACTAGAGGATAGGAACCAATTTCAGCGAGTTTCAAGCATGAAATTGAAAAAAAACACTTTTCCTTAACCTGTCTAGGATGAGTGTGCCGCTAGCGGCACTCCCCCCCCCCCCCACTGAAAAACCAGTGCCGCGAAATTCAAAAAAAATATTTTTTTAAAATATTTAACTTTCACACATTAAAGTCCAATACAGCTAATGAAAGACACAGATCTTGTGAATCCAGTCAACATGTCCGATTTTTAAAATGTTTTACAGGGAAGACACAATATGTAAAGATGTACATCTATTACCTAAAAACACATTAGCATAATCCACCATCTTTTATTTGTCCACCAACACCAGTAGCTATCACCAATTCGGCTAAACTAAGATATTTATAGCCCCTAACCAAGAAAAAAACTCATTAGATGACAGTCTGATAACATATTTATGGTATGGGATAGGTTTTGTTAGAAAAAAGTGCATATTTCAGGTAGATGGCATAGGTTACAATTGCACCCACCGTCACAAATGGAATAGAAAAACTACTTAGAGCAACGTGTTTACCTACTTACTAATCATCAAACATTTCGTAAAAATACACAGCATACACGAATCGAAAGACACAGATCCTGTGAATACAGACAATATTTCAGATTTTCTAAGTGTCTTACAGCGAAAACACAATAAATCGTTATATTAGCATAGCACATAGCACATAGCAGCCCAGCATTGATTCTAGCCAAAGTGAGTGATAAAAGTCAACATCGCCAAAATATATTAATTTTTTCACTAACCTTCTCAGAATTCTTCAGATGACACTCCTGTAACATCATATTACACAATCCATATAGAGTTTGATCGAAAATGTTTATATTTAGCCACCAAAATCATGGTTAGACAATGTGAAATGTAGCTCAGCTGGTCAGAAAATGTCCTTGCGCCACTTAGACAGTGATCTACTCTTATACATAAATACTCATAAACGTGACTAAAAAATATAGGGTGGACAGGGATTGATAGACAATTTAATTCTTAATACAATTGCGGAATTACATTTTTTAATTTATCCTTACTTTTCAATACAGTTTGCGCCAAGCGAAGCTACGTCAAAAAACATGGCGTCCTAAGCCACTAAAATTTTTCGACAGAAACACGATTTATCATAATAAAAATGTCCTACTTTGAGCTGTTCTTCCATCAGTATCTTGGGCAAAGGATCCTTTCTTGGGAGTAATCGTCTTTTGGTGGAAAGCTGTCCTCTTGCCATGTGGAAATGCCAACTGCGTTCGGGATGAACTGGAAGCGTGCCCAGCTATTCACAGCGTTAAAGAAATAAATGTCCCAAAATCGCACTAAACGGATATAAATTGCTATAAAACGCTTTAAATTAACTACCTTATGATGTTTTTAACTCCTATAACGAGTAAAAACATGACCGGAAAAATATAACAGGCTAAACTAACGCTTGGAAAAATAGCAGGTCGATGTCCTCCACGCGCATGACGCAGCTGCAAAGGAGCTCCTACCTACAGGGTTTTTTTATTTATAGGGCCTGTGAACGCGCAATCGACCCCATTCAAATCGTCATCACGTAAAGGCATCCAGGGGAAGACGTAAGCAGTGTCCGTATAGTCATAGCAATAACAGTGCCCTTTTAACTGACTCCAGAACAGTGGCCAAAATTTCTGAAATCTGACTCCATGTCAGGGAAATTGCTGTAGAATGGGCTCTGTTCCACTTAGAGACAAAATTTCAACTCCTATAGAAACTATAGACTGTTTTCTATCCAATAATAATAATAATATGCATATTGTACGATCAAGGATTTTGTGGGAAGCCGTTTCAAAAATTACACGATTAGCATAAATAGTCACAACAGCGCCCCCATCCTCAACAGGTTAAGGAAAAGTGTTTTTTTTTCAATTTCATGCTTGAAACTCGCTGAAATTGGTTCCTATCCTCTAGTTTAAGCAGTACTGCAAAAAAATTCACTAACAGAGTGCATTAAACACGATTTAGAGCTTGTTTAAGGAAAAGTGTTTTTTTTCAATTTCATGCTTGAAACTCGCTGAAATTGGTTCCTATCCTCTAGTTTAAGCAGTACTGCAAAAAAATTCACTAACAGAGTGCATTAAACACGATTTAGAGCTTGTTTAAGGAAAAGTGTTTTTTTTTCAATTTCATGCTTGAAACTCGCTGAAATTGGTTCCTATCCTCTAGTTTAAGCAGTACTGCAAAAAAATTCACTAACAGAGTGCATTAAACACGATTTAGAGCTTGTTTAAGGAAAAGTGTTTTTTTTCAATTTCATGCTTGAAACTCGCTGAAATTGGTTCCTATCCTCTAGTTTAAGCAGTACTGCAAAAAAATTCACTAACAGAGTGCATTAAACACGATTTAGAGCTTGTTTAACCTTTCACGAGTATCAACCCCGTATCCGGGATCACCCCCCACCCCCCCCACACTGATTAGCATCGCTAGCATAGCTTCACAAGTAAATAGTAGCATCTAAATATCATTAAATCACAAGTCCAAGACACCAGATGAAAGATACAGATCTTGTGAATAAACCCATCATTTCTGTTTTTTAAAATGTTTTACAGGGAAGACACAATATGTAAATCTATTAGCTAACCACGTTAGCAAAATACACCATCTTTCTTTGTCCACCATTTTCTCTCTCCACCACTAGCTATCACCAATTCGGCTAAACTAAGATATTGATAGCAACAAACCAAGAAAAAAACTCATCAGATGACAGTCTGATAACATATTTATGGTATAGGATAGGTGTTGTTAGAAAAAAGTGCATATTTCAGGTAGAAATCACAGTTTACAATTGCACCGACCATCACAAATCGACTAGAATTACTAGATAGAGCAACGTGTATGACCAATTTACTCATCATAAAACATTTCATAAAAATAGACAAAGCATAGCAATGGAAAGACACAGTTCTTGTGATTTCAGACCATATTTCAGATTTTCTAAGCGTTTTTCAGCGAAAACACAATAAATCGATAAGTTAGCATACCACATGTACAAACGTTAGTAGAGCATGAATTCAAGGCAAAGGGAGCTATAACGTTATCATCGCCAAAATATATTAATTTTTTCACTAACCTTCTCAGAATTCTTCCGATGACACTCCTGTAACATCATTTTACAACATACATATACAGTTTGTTCGAAAAGGTGCATATTTAGCCATACAAAACCGTGGTTACACAATAAAAATACTAGGAAATCAAGCCTCAATATGTCTGACGTCATCTATCAGAGTGATCTAGTTTAATTGAAAGCTAATCATATACTTGACTAAAAAATACAGGGTTGACAGGAATCGAAAGACAAATTAGTTCTTAATGCAACCGCTGACTTACATTTTTAAAATTATCCTTACTTTTCAATACAGGGTTCGCCAAGTGACGCGATACCAAACAAAATGGCGAAATATGCGTTTAAAATATTTCGACAGAACAACGATTTATCATATTAAATATTGCTTACTTTGAGCTGTTCTTCCATCAGATTCTTGGGCAATGTATTCTTTCTTGGGTTTAATCTTCTTTTGGTCGAAAGATGTCCTTTGTCCGTCTAAATGCCCGCTAACGTTCGACCGGGACCCCGAAATGTGCCCGGTGCTTCACATAGAAATGCATCAAAATCGCACTAAACGGATATAAATTGCTATAAAACGGTTTAAATTAACTACCTTATGATGTTTCTAAGTCCTATATCGAATTAAATTACAGACGGATACATTTTACGTTGATAACCGAGCCTTTGAAAATGGCATCCGGAGGTGTCTTCCTGCGTAAAGGCGAGCGTCGAAAGGGGGGCTACCCTCACTCCTTGGTCCTTTATAACCTCTGAGAGCTACGCAGAAGGCCCATTCCACTTCTCATTGGTTACTGACATCCAGGGGAAGGCGGGTGCAGTTCGTGTCGTTCCATAGGATAGACACAGACTTTTAAAACTGATCTGAAATCAGAGCTTCGCTCTCAGACCTTTCACTGTCTGTCATGGATTTCGCTGTAGAAAGAGTTCTGGGTCACCCACAGACATCATTCCAACTTTGTATGAAACTAGAAAGTGTTTTCTATCCAATAGAATTAATAATATGCATATTGTACGAGCAAGAATTGAGTACTAGGCAGTTTAATTTGGAGACGACAAAATGCTAATTCGGAACAGCACCCCCTGTAGTCGCAAGAAGTTAAGGAAAAGTGTTTTTTTTCAATTTCATGCTTGAAACTCGCTGAAATTGGTTCCTATCCTCTAGTTTAAGCAGTACTGCAAAAAAAATCACTAACAGAGTGCATTAAACACGATTTAGAGCTTGTTTAAGGAAAAGTGTTTTTTTTCAATTTCATGCTTGAAACTCGCTGAAATTGGTTCCTATCCTCTAGTTTAAGCAGTACTGCAAAAAAATTCACTAACAGAGTGCATTAAACACGATTTAGAGCTTGTTTAAGGAAAAGTGTTTTTTTTCAATTTCATGCTTGAAACTCGCTGAAATTGGTTCCTATCCTCTAGTTTAAGCAGTACTGCAAAAAAATTCACTAACAGAGTGCATTAAACACGATTTAGAGCTTGTTTAAGGAAAAGTGTTTTTTTTCAATTTCATGCTTGAAACTCGCTGAAATTGGTTCCTATCCTCTAGTTTAAGCAGTACTGCAAAAAAAATTCACTAACAGAGTGCATTAAACACGATTTAGAGCTTGTTTAAGGAAAAGTGTTTTTTTTCAATTTCATGCTTGAAACTCGCTGAAATTGGTTCCTATCCTCTAGTTTAAGCAGTACTGCAAAAAAATTCACTAACAGAGTGCATTAAACACGATTTAGAGCTTGTTTAAGGAAAAGTGTTTTTTTTCAATTTCATGCTTGAAACTCGCTGAAATTGGTTCCTATCCTCTAGTTTAAGCAGTACTGCAAAAAAATTCACTAACAGAGTGCATTAAACACGATTTAGAGCTTGTTTAAGGAAAAGTGTTTTTTTTCAATTTCATGCTTGAAACTCGCTGAAATTGGTTCCTATCCTCTAGTTTAAGCAGTACTGCAAAAAAATTCACTAACAGAGTGCATTAAACACGATTTAGAGCTTGTTTAAGGAAAAGTGTTTTTTTTCAATTTCATGCTTGAAACTCGCTGAAATTGGTTCCTATCCTCTAGTTTAAGCAGTACTGCAAAAAAATTCACTAACAGAGTGCATTAAACACGATTTAGAGCTTGTTTAAGGAAAAGTGTTTTTTTTCAATTTCATGCTTGAAACTCGCTGAAATTGGTTCCTATCCTCTAGTTTAAGCAGTACTGCAAAAAAATTCACTAACAGAGTGCATTAAACACGATTTAGAGCTTGTTTAAGGAAAAGTGTTTTTTTTCAATTTCATGCTTGAAACTCGCTGAAATTGGTTCCTATCCTCTAGTTTAAGCAGTACTGCAAAAAAATTCACTAACAGAGTGCATTAAACACGATTTAGAGCTTGTTTAAGGAAAAGTGTTTTTTTTCAATTTCATGCTTGAAACTCGCTGAAATTGGTTCCTATCCTCTAGTTTAAGCAGTACTGCAAAAAAATTCACTAACAGAGTGCATTAAACACGATTTAGAGCTTGTTTAAGGAAAAGTGTTTTTTTTCAATTTCATGCTTGAAACTCGCTGAAATTGGTTCCTATCCTCTAGTTTAAGCAGTACTGCAAAAAAATTCACTAACAGAGTGCATTAAACACGATTTAGAGCTTGTTTAAGGAAAAGTGTTTTTTTTCAATTTCATGCTTGAAACTCGCTGAAATTGGTTCCTATCCTCTAGTTTAAGCAGTACTGCAAAAAAATTCACTAACAGAGTGCATTAAACACGATTTAGAGCTTGTTTAAGGAAAAGTGTTTTTTTTCAATTTCATGCTTGAAACTCGCTGAAATTGGTTCCTATCCTCTAGTTTAAGCAGTACTGCAAAAAAATTCACTAACAGAGTGCATTAAACACGATTTAGAGCTTGTTTAAGGAAAAGTGTTTTTTTTCAATTTCATGCTTGAAACTCGCTGAAATTGGTTCCTATCCTCTAGTTTAAGCAGTACTGCAAAAAAATTCACTAACAGAGTGCATTAAACACGATTTAGAGCTTGTTTAAGGAAAAGTGTTTTTTTTCAATTTCATGCTTGAAACTCGCTGAAATTGGTTCCTATCCTCTAGTTTAAGCAGTACTGCAAAAAAATTCACTAACAGAGTGCATTAAACACGATTTAGAGCTTGTTTAAGGAAAAGTGTTTTTTTTCAATTTCATGCTTGAAACTCGCTGAAATTGGTTCCTATCCTCTAGTTTAAGCAGTACTGCAAAAAAATTCACTAACAGAGTGCATTAAACACGATTTAGAGCTTGTTTAAGGAAAAGTGTTTTTTTTCAATTTCATGCTTGAAACTCGCTGAAATTGGTTCCTATCCTCTAGTTTAAGCAGTACTGCAAAAAAATTCACTAACAGAGTGCATTAAACACGATTTAGAGCTTGTTTAAGGAAAAGTGTTTTTTTTCAATTTCATGCTTGAAACTCGCTGAAATTGGTTCCTATCCTCTAGTTTAAGCAGTACTGCAAAAAAATTCACTAACAGAGTGCATTAAACACGATTTAGAGCTTGTTTAAGGAAAAGTGTTTTTTTTCAATTTCATGCTTGAAACTCGCTGAAATTGGTTCCTATCCTCTAGTTTAAGCAGTACTGCAAAAAAATTCACTAACAGAGTGCATTAAACACGATTTAGAGCTTGTTTAAGGAAAAGTGTTTTTTTTCAATTTCATGCTTGAAACTCGCTGAAATTGGTTCCTATCCTCTAGTTTAAGCAGTACTGCAAAAAAATTCACTAACAGAGTGCATTAAACACGATTTAGAGCTTGTTTAAGGAAAAGTGTTTTTTTTCAATTTCATGCTTGAAACTCGCTGAAATTGGTTCCTATCCTCTAGTTTAAGCAGTACTGCAAAAAAATTCACTAACAGAGTGCATTAAACACGATTTAGAGCTTGTTTAAGGAAAAGTGTTTTTTTTCAATTTCATGCTTGAAACTCGCTGAAATTGGTTCCTATCCTCTAGTTTAAGCAGTACTGCAAAAAAATTCACTAACAGAGTGCATTAAACACGATTTAGAGCTTGTTTAAGGAAAAGTGTTTTTTTTCAATTTCATGCTTGAAACTCGCTGAAATTGGTTCCTATCCTCTAGTTTAAGCAGTACTGCAAAAAAATTCACTAACAGAGTGCATTAAACACGATTTAGAGCTTGTTTAAGGAAAAGTGTTTTTTTTCAATTTCATGCTTGAAACTCGCTGAAATTGGTTCCTATCCTCTAGTTTAAGCAGTACTGCAAAAAAATTCACTAACAGAGTGCATTAAACACGATTTAGAGCTTGTTTAAGGAAAAGTGTTTTTTTTCAATTTCATGCTTGAAACTCGCTGAAATTGGTTCCTATCCTCTAGTTTAAGCAGTACTGCAAAAAAATTCACTAACAGAGTGCATTAAACACGATTTAGAGCTTGTTTAAGGAAAAGTGTTTTTTTTCAATTTCATGCTTGAAACTCGCTGAAATTGGTTCCTATCCTCTAGTTTAAGCAGTACTGCAAAAAAATTCACTAACAGAGTGCATTAAACACGATTTAGAGCTTGTTTAAGGAAAAGTGTTTTTTTTCAATTTCATGCTTGAAACTCGCTGAAATTGGTTCCTATCCTCTAGTTTAAGCAGTACTGCAAAAAAATTCACTAACAGAGTGCATTAAACACGATTTAGAGCTTGTTTAAGGAAAAGTGTTTTTTTTCAATTTCATGCTTGAAACTCGCTGAAATTGGTTCCTATCCTCTAGTTTAAGCAGTACTGCAAAAAAATTCACTAACAGAGTGCATTAAACACGATTTAGAGCTTGTTTAAGGAAAAGTGTTTTTTTTCAATTTCATGCTTGAAACTCGCTGAAATTGGTTCCTATCCTCTAGTTTAAGCAGTACTGCAAAAAAATTCACTAACAGAGTGCATTAAACACGATTTAGAGCTTGTTTAAGGAAAAGTGTTTTTTTTCAATTTCATGCTTGAAACTCGCTGAAATTGGTTCCTATCCTCTAGTTTAAGCAGTACTGCAAAAAAATTCACTAACAGAGTGCATTAAACACGATTTAGAGCTTGTTTAAGGAAAAGTGTTTTTTTTCAATTTCATGCTTGAAACTCGCTGAAATTGGTTCCTATCCTCTAGTTTAAGCAGTACTGCAAAAAAATTCACTAACAGAGTGCATTAAACACGATTTAGAGCTTGTTTAAGGAAAAGTGTTTTTTTTCAATTTCATGCTTGAAACTCGCTGAAATTGGTTCCTATCCTCTAGTTTAAGCAGTACTGCAAAAAAATTCACTAACAGAGTGCATTAAACACGATTTAGAGCTTGTTTAAGGAAAAGTGTTTTTTTTCAATTTCATGCTTGAAACTCGCTGAAATTGGTTCCTATCCTCTAGTTTAAGCAGTACTGCAAAAAAATTCACTAACAGAGTGCATTAAACACGATTTAGAGCTTGTTTAAGGAAAAGTGTTTTTTTTCAATTTCATGCTTGAAACTCGCTGAAATTGGTTCCTATCCTCTAGTTTAAGCAGTACTGCAAAAAAATTCACTAACAGAGTGCATTAAACACGATTTAGAGCTTGTTTAAGGAAAAGTGTTTTTTTTTCAATTTCATGCTTGAAACTCGCTGAAATTGGTTCCTATCCTCTAGTTTAAGCAGTACTGCAAAAAAATTCACTAACAGAGTGCATTAAACACGATTTAGAGCTTGTTTAAGGAAAAGTGTTTTTTTTCAATTTCATGCTTGAAACTCGCTGAAATTGGTTCCTATCCTCTAGTTTAAGCAGTACTGCAAAAAAATTCACTAACAGAGTGCATTAAACACGATTTAGAGCTTGTTTAAGGAAAAGTGTTTTTTTTCAATTTCATGCTTGAAACTCGCTGAAATTGGTTCCTATCCTCTAGTTTAAGCAGTACTGCAAAAAAATTCACTAACAGAGTGCATTAAACACGATTTAGAGCTTGTTTAAGGAAAAGTGTTTTTTTTCAATTTCATGCTTGAAACTCGCTGAAATTGGTTCCTATCCTCTAGTTTAAGCAGTACTGCAAAAAAATTCACTAACAGAGTGCATTAAACACGATTTAGAGCTTGTTTAAGGAAAAGTGTTTTTTTTCAATTTCATGCTTGAAACTCGCTGAAATTGGTTCCTATCCTCTAGTTTAAGCAGTACTGCAAAAAAATTCACTAACAGAGTGCATTAAACACGATTTAGAGCTTGTTTAAGGAAAAGTGTTTTTTTTCAATTTCATGCTTGAAACTCGCTGAAATTGGTTCCTATCCTCTAGTTTAAGCAGTACTGCAAAAAAATTCACTAACAGAGTGCATTAAACACGATTTAGAGCTTGTTTAAGGAAAAGTGTTTTTTTTCAATTTCATGCTTGAAACTCGCTGAAATTGGTTCCTATCCTCTAGTTTAAGCAGTACTGCAAAAAAATTCACTAACAGAGTGCATTAAACACGATTTAGAGCTTGTTTAAGGAAAAGTGTTTTTTTTTCAATTTCATGCTTGAAACTCGCTGAAATTGGTTCCTATCCTCTAGTTTAAGCAGTACTGCAAAAAAATTCACTAACAGAGTGCATTAAACACGATTTAGAGCTTGTTTAAGGAAAAGTGTTTTTTTTCAATTTCATGCTTGAAACTCGCTGAAATTGGTTCCTATCCTCTAGTTTAAGCAGTACTGCAAAAAAATTCACTAACAGAGTGCATTAAACACGATTTAGAGCTTGTTTAAGGAAAAGTGTTTTTTTTTCAATTTCATGCTTGAAACTCGCTGAAATTGGTTCCTATCCTCTAGTTTAAGCAGTACTGCAAAAAAATTCACTAACAGAGTGCATTAAACACGATTTAGAGCTTGTTTAAGGAAAAGTGTTTTTTTTCAATTTCATGCTTGAAACTCGCTGAAATTGGTTCCTATCCTCTAGTTTAAGCAGTACTGCAAAAAAATTCACTAACAGAGTGCATTAAACACGATTTAGAGCTTGTTTAAGGAAAAGTGTTTTTTTTCAATTTCATGCTTGAAACTCGCTGAAATTGGTTCCTATCCTCTAGTTTAAGCAGTACTGCAAAAAAATTCACTAACAGAGTGCATTAAACACGATTTAGAGCTTGTTTAAGGAAAAGTGTTTTTTTTCAATTTCATGCTTGAAACTCGCTGAAATTGGTTCCTATCCTCTAGTTTAAGCAGTACTGCAAAAAAATTCACTAACAGAGTGCATTAAACACGATTTAGAGCTTGTTTAAGGAAAAGTGTTTTTTTTCAATTTCATGCTTGAAACTCGCTGAAATTGGTTCCTATCCTCTAGTTTAAGCAGTACTGCAAAAAAATTCACTAACAGAGTGCATTAAACACGATTTAGAGCTTGTTTAAGGAAAAGTGTTTTTTTTCAATTTCATGCTTGAAACTCGCTGAAATTGGTTCCTATCCTCTAGTTTAAGCAGTACTGCAAAAAAATTCACTAACAGAGTGCATTAAACACGATTTAGAGCTTGTTTAAGGAAAAGTGTTTTTTTTCAATTTCATGCTTGAAACTCGCTGAAATTGGTTCCTATCCTCTAGTTTAAGCAGTACTGCAAAAAAATTCACTAACAGAGTGCATTAAACACGATTTAGAGCTTGTTTAAGGAAAAGTGTTTTTTTTTCAATTTCATGCTTGAAACTCGCTGAAATTGGTTCCTATCCTCTAGTTTAAGCAGTACTGCAAAAAAATTCACTAACAGAGTGCATTAAACACGATTTAGAGCTTGTTTAAGGAAAAGTGTTTTTTTTCAATTTCATGCTTGAAACTCGCTGAAATTGGTTCCTATCCTCTAGTTTAAGCAGTACTGCAAAAAAATTCACTAACAGAGTGCATTAAACACGATTTAGAGCTTGTTTAAGGAAAAGTGTTTTTTTTCAATTTCATGCTTGAAACTCGCTGAAATTGGTTCCTATCCTCTAGTTTAAGCAGTACTGCAAAAAAATTCACTAACAGAGTGCATTAAACACGATTTAGAGCTTGTTTAAGGAAAAGTGTTTTTTTTCAATTTCATGCTTGAAACTCGCTGAAATTGGTTCCTATCCTCTAGTTTAAGCAGTACTGCAAAAAAATTCACTAACAGAGTGCATTAAACACGATTTAGAGCTTGTTTAAGGAAAAGTGTTTTTTTTCAATTTCATGCTTGAAACTCGCTGAAATTGGTTCCTATCCTCTAGTTTAAGCAGTACTGCAAAAAAATTCACTAACAGAGTGCATTAAACACGATTTAGAGCTTGTTTAAGGAAAAGTGTTTTTTTTTCAATTTCATGCTTGAAACTCGCTGAAATTGGTTCCTATCCTCTAGTTTAAGCAGTACTGCAAAAAAATTCACTAACAGAGTGCATTAAACACGATTTAGAGCTTGTTTAAGGAAAAGTGTTTTTTTTTCAATTTCATGCTTGAAACTCGCTGAAATTGGTTCCTATCCTCTAGTTTAAGCAGTACTGCAAAAAAATTCACTAACAGAGTGCATTAAACACGATTTAGAGCTTGTTTAAGGAAAAGTGTTTTTTTTCAATTTCATGCTTGAAACTCGCTGAAATTGGTTCCTATCCTCTAGTTTAAGCAGTACTGCAAAAAAATTCACTAACAGAGTGCATTAAACACGATTTAGAGCTTGTTTAACTTCTTGAGAATACAGGGGGTGCTATTTTCCCATTAGCATAATTTGCTCAACAGATTAAACTGCCTCTTATTCAATTATTGCTCTTACTACATGCATATAAATAATACCATTGGAAAGAAAACAATCTCTAGTTTCTAAAACCGTTTCAATTTTGTCTCTGAGTGATACAGAAGTCATTTCACAGCACTTTCCATGACCAAGAACATAAAATCAAGATGTGTTATGCTGGCTTCAAAGCTCTGCCTATATATGGTCGTGCCCCCTATGACCCGAAACACACCTCATTCGCCTTCCTCTGGGTGTCAAGAAGACGTCAGAGGAGAAATTCTTTGTTTATCTGGTACTGACGTGAAATAAGACCTATTTCTTTGGCGTGACCGACAACTTCCGGTTTGCTGATTCGCACGAGTTGGAGCTGCGATTGTGTACTGTTTTGCTGGCGTTATGGATGAAAACTATCTCCGTGTCGAATTTTGTTTGATACATGTGACCATATCATCGTAATGTATGTTTTTTCAATATAGTTTAATCAGATTATTTGAATTTTTTTGGGAGTTTTGCGGTGTTCCGTTGTCACAATTTATTTACATTTGAGAGATCTGTGCCACTCGACCGGTACCTGTGCTAAATGGAGTGGGAAAGGAAGATTTCTGAACGGAACCAACGACTCATCTTGACAAAGGACACTTTGATCAACATTCTGATGAAAGATCAGCCATAGTAAGACCCAATTTACGATGTTATATCATATCTGTTGTGCATGTGAACTGACCGTGGGCGCCTAGCCGAATCTGCCTTGTATAGCTATGCTAATTTAGCGCTACATTTTGTTTTCGTTATAAAACATTTAATAAATCTGAAATATTGTTTGGATTCACCAGATGTTGGGCTTTCAATATCTGTACGCTGTGTATTTTTCTGAAATGTTTTAAGATGAGTAATTCGTTATATGACGTTGGTCTCTGTAATTGTTCTGGCTGGGTCAGCACTATTTCAGATTGCAGCTGCAATGTAGAACTGTGATTTATACCTGAAAAATGCACATTTTTCCCCAAAAAAACTATGCTATACCATAAATATGTTATCAGACTGTCATATTATGAAGTTGTTTCTTGGTTAGTGGCTATATATATTTTTATCTAGTCGAATTAGTGATAGCTACTGACGCAGGAAAAAGCTGTTGGGAGTAAAAAAATCGTGTCCTTTGCTAACGTGGTTAGCTAATAGATTTACATATTGTGTCTTCCCTGTAAAACATTTTAAAAATCTGAAATGGTGGCTTTATTCACAAGATCTGTATCTTTCATTAGGTGGCTTGGACTTGTGATTTAATGATATTTAGATGCTACTATTTAATTGTGACGCTATGCTAGCGATGCTAATCAGTGGGGGGGGGGGTGGGGGGTGATCCCGGATCCGGGGTTGAGGCTCGTT
The DNA here is from genome assembly GCF_016432855.1 of Salvelinus namaycush. Lineage (NCBI taxonomy): Eukaryota > Metazoa > Chordata > Actinopteri > Salmoniformes > Salmonidae > Salvelinus > Salvelinus namaycush. Next base: position 4,453 of record NW_024060494.1, on the reverse strand, counting down.
AGAGGTTAAACACGATTTAGAGCTTGTTTAAGGAAAAGTGTTTTTTTTCAATTTCATGCTTGAAACTCGCTGAAATTGGTTCCTATCCTCTAGTTTAAGCAGTACTGCAAAAAAATTCACTAACAGAGTGCATTAAACACGATTTAGAGCTTGTTTAAGGAAAAGTGTTTTTTTTTCAATTTCATGCTTGAAACTCGCTGAAATTGGTTCCTATCCTCTAGTTTAAGCAGTACTGCAAAAAAATTCACTAACAGAGTGCATTAAACACGATTTAGAGCTTGTTTAAGGAAAAGTGTTTTTTTTTCAATTTCATGCTTGAAACTCGCTGAAATTGGTTCCTATCCTCTAGTTTAAGCAGTACTGCAAAAAAATTCACTAACAGAGTGCATTAAACACGATTTAGAGCTTGTTTAAGGAAAAGTGTTTTTTTTCAATTTCATGCTTGAAACTCGCTGAAATTGGTTCCTATCCTCTAGTTTAAGCAGTACTGCAAAAAAATTCACTAACAGAGTGCATTAAACACGATTTAGAGCTTGTTTAAGGAAAAGTGTTTTTTTTCAATTTCATGCTTGAAACTCGCTGAAATTGGTTCCTATCCTCTAGTTTAAGCAGTACTGCAAAAAAATTCACTAACAGAGTGCATTAAACACGATTTAGAGCTTGTTTAAGGAAAAGTGTTTTTTTTCAATTTCATGCTTGAAACTCGCTGAAATTGGTTCCTATCCTCTAGTTTAAGCAGTACTGCAAAAAAATTCACTAACAGAGTGCATTAAACACGATTTAGAGCTTGTTTAAGGAAAAGTGTTTTTTTTTCAATTTCATGCTTGAAACTCGCTGAAATTGGTTCCTATCCTCTAGTTTAAGCAGTACTGCAAAAAAATTCACTAACAGAGTGCATTAAACACGATTTAGAGCTTGTTTAACCTCTAACGAGCCTCAACCCCGGATCCGGGATCACCCCCCACCCCCCCCACACTGATTAGCATCGCTAGCATAGCGTCACAATTAAATAGTAGCATCTAAATATCATTAAATCACAAGTCCAAGCCACCTAATGAAAGATACAGATCTTGTGAATAAAGCCACCATTTCAGATTTTTAAAATGTTTTACAGGGAAGACACAATATGTAAATCTATTAGCTAACCACGTTAGCAAAGGACACGATTTTTTTACTCCCAACAGCTTTTTCCTGCGTCAGTAGCTATCACTAATTCGACTAGATAAAAATATATATAGCCACTAACCAAGAAACAACTTCATAATATGACAGTCTGATAACATATTTATGGTATAGCATAGTTTTTTTGGGGAAAAATGTGCATTTTTCAGGTATAAATCACAGTTCTACATTGCAGCTGCAATCTGAAATAGTGCTGACCCAGCCAGAACAATTACAGAGACCAACGTCATATAACGAATTACTCATCTTAAAACATTTCAGAAAAATACACAGCGTACAGATATTGAAAGCCCAACATCTGGTGAATCCAAACAATATTTCAGATTTATTAAATGTTTTATAACGAAAACAAAATGTAGCGCTAAATTAGCATAGCTATACAAGGCAGATTCGGCTAGGCGCCCACGGTCAGTTCACATGCACAACAGATATGATATAACATCGTAAATTGGGTCTTACTATGGCTGATCTTTCATCAGAATGTTGATCAAAGTGTCCTTTGTCAAGATGAGTCGTTGGTTCCGTTCAGAAATCTTCCTTTCCCACTCCATTTAGCACAGGTACCGGTCGAGTGGCACAGATCTCTCAAATGTAAATAAATTGTGACAACGGAACACCGCAAAACTCCCAAAAAAATTCAAATAATCTGATTAAACTATATTGAAAAAACATACATTACGATGATATGGTCACATGTATCAAACAAAATTCGACACGGAGATAGTTTTCATCCATAACGCCAGCAAAACAGTACACAATCGCAGCTCCAACTCGTGCGAATCAGCAAACCGGAAGTTGTCGGTCACGCCAAAGAAATAGGTCTTATTTCACGTCAGTACCAGATAAACAAAGAATTTCTCCTCTGACGTCTTCTTGACACCCAGAGGAAGGCGAATGAGGTGTGTTTCGGGTCATAGGGGGCACGACCATATATAGGCAGAGCTTTGAAGCCAGCATAACACATCTTGATTTTATGTTCTTGGTCATGGAAAGTGCTGTGAAATGACTTCTGTATCACTCAGAGACAAAATTGAAACGGTTTTAGAAACTAGAGATTGTTTTCTTTCCAATGGTATTATTTATATGCATGTAGTAAGAGCAATAATTGAATAAGAGGCAGTTTAATCTGTTGAGCAAATTATGCTAATGGGAAAATAGCACCCCCTGTATTCTCAAGAAGTTAAGGAAAAGTGTTTTTTTTCAATTTCATGCTTGAAACTCGCTGAAATTGGTTCCTATCCTCTAGTTTAAGCAGTACTGCAAAAAAATTCACTAACAGAGTGCATTAAACACGATTTAGAGCTTGTTTAAGGAAAAGTGTTTTTTTTCAATTTCATGCTTGAAACTCGCTGAAATTGGTTCCTATCCTCTAGTTTAAGCAGTACTGCAAAAAAATTCACTAACAGAGTGCATTAAACACGATTTAGAGCTTGTTTAAGGAAAAGTGTTTTTTTTCAATTTCATGCTTGAAACTCGCTGAAATTGGTTCCTATCCTCTAGTTTAAGCAGTACTGCAAAAAAATTCACTAACAGAGTGCATTAAACACGATTTAGAGCTTGTTTAAGGAAAAGTGTTTTTTTTCAATTTCATGCTTGAAACTCGCTGAAATTGGTTCCTATCCTCTAGTTTAAGCAGTACTGCAAAAAAATTCACTAACAGAGTGCATTAAACACGATTTAGAGCTTGTTTAAGGAAAAGTGTTTTTTTCAATTTCATGCTTGAAACTCGCTGAAATTGGTTCCTATCCTCTAGTTTAAGCAGTACTGCAAAAAAATTCACTAACAGAGTGCATTAAACACGATTTAGAGCTTGTTTAAGGAAAAGTGTTTTTTTTCAATTTCATGCTTGAAACTCGCTGAAATTGGTTCCTATCCTCTAGTTTAAGCAGTACTGCAAAAAAATTCACTAACAGAGTGCATTAAACACGATTTAGAGCTTGTTTAAGGAAAAGTGTTTTTTTTCAATTTCATGCTTGAAACTCGCTGAAATTGGTTCCTATCCTCTAGTTTAAGCAGTACTGCAAAAAAATTCACTAACAGAGTGCATTAAACACGATTTAGAGCTTGTTTAAGGAAAAGTGTTTTTTTTCAATTTCATGCTTGAAACTCGCTGAAATTGGTTCCTATCCTCTAGTTTAAGCAGTACTGCAAAAAAATTCACTAACAGAGTGCATTAAACACGATTTAGAGCTTGTTTAAGGAAAAGTGTTTTTTTTCAATTTCATGCTTGAAACTCGCTGAAATTGGTTCCTATCCTCTAGTTTAAGCAGTACTGCAAAAAAATTCACTAACAGAGTGCATTAAACACGATTTAGAGCTTGTTTAAGGAAAAGTGTTTTTTTTCAATTTCATGCTTGAAACTCGCTGAAATTGGTTCCTATCCTCTAGTTTAAGCAGTACTGCAAAAAAATTCACTAACAGAGTGCATTAAACACGATTTAGAGCTTGTTTAAGGAAAAGTGTTTTTTTTTCAATTTCATGCTTGAAACTCGCTGAAATTGGTTCCTATCCTCTAGTTTAAGCAGTACTGCAAAAAAATTCACTAACAGAGTGCATTAAACACGATTTAGAGCTTGTTTAAGGAAAAGTGTTTTTTTTCAATTTCATGCTTGAAACTCGCTGAAATTGGTTCCTATCCTCTAGTTTAAGCAGTACTGCAAAAAAATTCACTAACAGAGTGCATTAAACACGATTTAGAGCTTGTTTAAGGAAAAGTGTTTTTTTTCAATTTCATGCTTGAAACTCGCTGAAATTGGTTCCTATCCTCTAGTTTAAGCAGTACTGCAAAAAAATTCACTAACAGAGTGCATTAAACACGATTTAGAGCTTGTTTAAGGAAAAGTGTTTTTTTTTCAATTTCATGCTTGAAACTCGCTGAAATTGGTTCCTATCCTCTAGTTTAAGCAGTACTGCAAAAAAATTCACTAACAGAGTGCATTAAACACGATTTAGAGCTTGTTTAAGGAAAAGTGTTTTTTTTCAATTTCATGCTTGAAACTCGCTGAAATTGGTTCCTATCCTCTAGTTTAAGCAGTACTGCAAAAAAATTCACTAACAGAGTGCATTAAACACGATTTAGAGCTTGTTTAAGGAAAAGTGTTTTTTTTCAATTTCATGCTTGAAACTCGCTGAAATTGGTTCCTATCCTCTAGTTTAAGCAGTACTGCAAAAAAATTCACTAACAGAGTGCATTAAACACGATTTAGAGCTTGTTTAAGGAAAAGTGTTTTTTTTTCAATTTCATGCTTGAAACTCGCTGAAATTGGTTCCT